>NC_056734.1:118940240-119032740 GCF_019279795.1 Protopterus annectens | reverse complement strand
AATGCAAAGTACAAGTAACAATGATACAGGAGACAGAAGTGAAAGAAGTGAGCATATGAATTTGATAAAGAAAGGATTTCAGGATGGATATTCAGCAGAATATCATGGAGAAAGGAAACAGGAAGTACTCATACAAGAGGAGCTCCAATAGTTTCATTGGTGACAGAAGGGGAAAATAGATAATAATCATACAAGTAAAGGGGCTGCTAGAGACGGAGAAGAATTACACTGCCATGTGTTTATATTCCACCTAAAACTGCTATAATGGAGCTTAAGAAAATGTGGGCAGCAATAATCAACTTTCAACAGGGAATATTACTTATAGTTTGGGACTGGAATTTGATTTGCAAATGTAAGGATCTATATGGAGGACATAGAAGGGGAGAATATAACAAAAAAGGGTAGATTTCTGAAGACATTTATGAAAATATTTAGTACTACCACCCCATTAGCCTGACGAGCCTGGTCTGCAAGGCTATGGAACGTATCATCATGGAACTTGTAAACAATGACATTGGTAATCTCCAAACTCTGGACCCTACCCAGTTTGGGTTTGTAAAAGGCAGATCATGTCTCCTAAACCTGATAGACTTATTTGAAGTGGTCCCCAAAGCTGTAGATGAGGGTAAGGTGGTTCACATAGCCACCACCCCCCACTCTGGAATTATAGATAAACTCACTAAACTAGGTATAAATCCTTATGTCACAAGATGGGTTGCCAACTGGCTCACTGACAGAACCCACACTGGGAAAGTAGCAGACTCTAAATCCAACTTCAGACCAGTGACAAGTGGAGTACCACAGGGTTCAGTCCTAGGTCCTCTCCTGTTTGGTATCTACTTCTCTGAAGTACAGGTTAACACAGAATGCCTTTGGCTAACAAAGTTCACAAATGACTGCAAACTAGAAGCCATAAACAAAACTCCAAACGATGTGGACATCTTATAAAAGGGCCTCACTGAGACAGATGCCTGATGTCAAAGCCATGGCCTCAAGCTCAATGCCAAAAAGTGCATTGTCATCCCTTTTGGTAAAAACTCTGTACCCATGAATCACCACATAGGCAGTAGTCTACTTAACACTGAAAGAGTGATAAGAGACCTTGGGACACAGGTGGACAGTAGTCTCTCCTTTGATAATCACATTGCCACAGTAGTCAGGAAATCCTTCTATGTGGCACACCTCATCACTAAACGTTTCTCATCCAGGAAAAAAGAGGTCATTGTTCCCCTCTACTCATCACTCATTAGACCCATTATAGAGTACAACGCCCTTTTGGTATGTACCTCACAAGACATCTACAACAACTGGAAAGGCCACAGAAATACCTCACAAAGAGGATTACTGGACTCAAACAGATGCCCTATGCAGACCATCTAAAAAAACTCCAGCTTTACTCTGTCACGTATCACCTACTCAGAGGCGATCTCTGCCTAACAAAGCTATGTCAAACCCAGAGCTGTTCGACATGCTCCACTTAAAGAAATCCCAATCCCTCCGAGCTACACACTCTAGTGACCTAAACCATGTCACCACAATAAACAGAACATGCTGGAGGGATAGATTCCTGTCCCAGAGATTTCCCATACTCTGGAACAAACTACCTATCTATATCAGACAAAGCTCCTCATTAGCACTCTTCAAGAAAAATCTTGATGATTGGATGGGAGATAGGAAATTCACCCTGGGGATCAATTCTGTGGCTCTGTCTGACAGGGGCACAGGAAAATAATTTTCTTCGGTGAAAAAAGTCAGGGTACCGTTTGGCTAGGCTTATATAGGCCTTAGGGCCAATAGCCTAGTAGCTACCTATGAACCTATGGAAGACATGAATTCAGTAGTAAAAACTCAGAAAGAATTTTCATATCATTCCTTAAGGTACAATAACTGTGCTAGACTAGACAGAAATTATATTTCACATGAGCATGTGCATTTAATTGCAAGCTTAAACACACATCCAATAATTATTTCAGATCATATGCCAATAACAACCAAGATAAAATACAGGGCAATAAAATAAAAATGACACACTTGCACTTCCCCACCTACCCATTAAAAAGAGAGGAATTTATGGAAGGGGTAGTAGAAATTATTCAAATTATTCAAGAAATTTCTTCAGAAGTTATAGCTAGTGAGTGGGATAAAACAAAAGTGTAGTTTAAAATAGGGAAGAAATAAAAGAAAAAAGACATAGTTAAGTAACAGGAATTATTTAGAGGGGTTGACAAAGGTTAAAGTATTACAGAATAACAGGAATCTCATAGAACAAGAAGAGGTGCAACTGTAGAGTGCTAAAGAGAAAATAAGGGAGTATGTGGATATTTTGTATGAGTTTGGAAAGATTGCTGTTAAGCAACTGTTTTTAATAATAACTCTAGAGCGCATAAACATTTAGCATAATGACTTAAGCAACAGAAAATGGAAAGGGTGTTTCCAAACTTAGGGAGCCTATAGCAAGAGAAATAACCAGAGATACAATAGAGGTATTAGAGGCATTTTGAAATTTTATGAAAATTTGTATAAATTAAAGAAATGTAGAAATTAAGAAAGAGCACACATAGAAATATTTATTGAAGACTTAAGCATGCTAAGGTTAGAGATAAAGGGGGCTCAATAATTACCAGTTAAAATAGGAGATGATGAGATAAAAACAGCGGCATATAATCAATCTGCAGGAAAGTCTCCAGGAAAAGATGGTATACCTGTCGAGGTTAGAGCTAGCAGGGAAGAAAGTGATAAAGATCTGGAAGGTTTTGTTTAAAAACATTTTAAAAGGACGGGAAGCACCAACATCCCAGAAGAAAGCTATGGTGGCTGTAATACTGAAAGAAAACATTATATTTGGAGCTGAAACTAAAGTCATTCAGCCTTGCTTGTGAGATCTTGGTTACCGCATCTGTGACAGTTTGCTACTTGCAGTTTTTCCATGCATAATATTTTGACTAATTAGACTAATTAAGGACAGGATCTCTGTAAGAAAGAATACAGTTATTTAGTTTATTTAAGCTATTGTTAGTTAGATTCTTATTTAACTATTCCTGTCAGTCATATTGACTGTTATCTTTACTTTTCTTGTGTGTTCTTTTCCTATGTATATTTTAATGTATATTAACACTGTTACAACTTCATTATTGTTTAAAGATCATGTTTAAAGGTGTGAAAATGAGCCCTGTTTTTTATGCATCTTTTTGAATACAAACAATTTTTTTGTGCAAAAACAAAAGGTTGTTTCACACCAGTTTATAAATAAAATGATTTTTAAAATTGCTTCAGAACATGGATGACTAAACATATGGATCTATGTTTATTTGTTTTTTGACATTAATATTGATGGGTACGCAGAAGGCGCTTACACCACCTTGGGTTCCACCTCTAATTATGCTAGATTAGCATGGGTAAGAAATTGTGAATTAGTTATGTAACTGCCAGACTGTTGAATTAAATGAATTAGAGCTGGAACCCAAAATGATGTAAGTGCCTACTGCCTGCCCAGTAATATTAATGATGTAAACATGGCTCTGTATATTTAATCTTCCACTTTCAGAAGCACACTTTAAAACTGTATTATTTTAAATGCAGCGAAATGAATTTTAGTTTTCACTTAAAAAAAGTGTTTGTATGCATAAAGAAAAGTTTGTTTCATGCATTTAAACTTGATATTTAAGTAAATTTTTATTTATTTACTTTTAAGATCTTGTGATTATTATTTATTATTTATTAATGCATTATTATTACCTGAGGAGAGAGCATTAATTAGCACTGAAGTTGGTAAGCTGTGGCATTTGTCTCCAGAAACCAGATTCCTTGTACACATTATCATCACCATCATCTTCTGCATCAACAACTATCTTTTCCCCATTTTCTACATGGATTTGGGGTGTCACACCAACTGTCACCATTCTCCTACCTTCTTTGACTGTCATAACTGACTGTATCAGGTCTTCTGTCATACAATCTAGCCGTCTCATTACAGGAGGTCCTTGTTTCCTCTTGTCTAAATCACCATACTTTGTTCTCTTTGGCCTTCCCTGCAATTGGAGTTACCTTTGCTTCTGGTCTAATGTCATTTTACTGTCATTTGTCCCACTGTGTGCATCCTACTACCCATCTCCGGCATCTAATTTCTATCATGTCAAGCTTCCTGAACTGTACTACCTTCACTGCTCAGATTTCTGTATTATACAAAAGAACTGGTTTCACCATTGTTGTATGCACCTTACTTTTCAGTTTCTTTGGCATTCTTCTGTCACACACTACTCATAACACTCTATGCCAGTTGACTGCATCTCATTTAATTCTTGCTTTGACTTCCTCATTCAGACATCTTCTCAACCACCCTGTCCAAGAAACTTTTAGATGTTAACTTGTTCCACTGTTTTCCCTTCTGTCTCAGTTTTCATCTTCTTCTGATTTCTCCCATGTGCTGCCATAACTGTCTTGTCTATACTCAGTTTCATCTCATAAGCCTTCAGTTTGCATGCCATTCCTCTATCATGTGCTGAAGTTCCTGTTTGGAGTCTTCATGTAATGCCACATCAGCTAAGTACAGCAGCTTCATTGATCTATCCCCACCAACCTGTTTGCTGATGCAGTCCATCACTAGTACGAAGAGTAGTGAGCTCAGAACTGTACCCTGATGAACCCCAATACCAATGCAAACCCTTATGTGATTCTGAACACTATATTGTACTTGTGTCATAAGGTCATTGTACATAGCCTGCACTAATTGTACCCATGTTTCCAAGACTTTGAACCATCACAGGACTGCACAAATCAGTTTTCTTGGAAACTAGTTATATGCTTTCTCCAAGTCTATGAATACCCAGTTTTACTCTTTTATCATATCTAGCTTCTTCAGCACTACCGGTGTCAGTAAAAGCATTGGGTCAATATGCTGCATCCTGATCTGAGTCCAAACTATTCCTCTCCCATTGTACTTTCTACTGCTCTAAGTATTCATCAAGCACCTTCTCCAGCGTTTTCATGCAGTGTGACAAGAGTTTGATACCTCTATGTTGCCCACCATTGTGAATGTCCCCTTTGTTTGTGTACACTGACACTAGAATGCTTCAATCATCTGGCTATGTCTTTCCATACTGCCATACGTACCCTCAGAAGACATTTCTCCTCTAACTCACACATCTTGATCATATCTACCATGGCCTTATTTGAGTCTGCTAAGTTCTCTGACTTCATTTTCTTTAATGCTATTCTTATTTCTTGCAATATTTTCTTCTTTTATAGTAGACCTTGTTTGGGGCAGTACATCTTATGTTGGGTTTTCTTTATTTAGAAGCTGCTATATGTATTCCTTCCAACTGCCTTTGGTATCCCACAGACTGGTGTTTAGGATCTGGCTGATATTCCTTACAAATAGTGTCTGATGACTATCTTCTTTATCTTTCTGTCTTTGCCATGCATTCTTCGTTAGCCTGATCTATATTTTCTATCTCAGATGTTTCTGCACTACTTCTTTTCTTTTGATAACTTCCTATACACATTCTTTGAACACTATACTATTGAGATATTTATAGTGTTATGATAACTGGTGTATTTGCCCCCTAGCCATATCTTGTGGGGTGGTAGTACTACTGTGCCAGACAGAAAGCTGTGGAGAATTGTAAAATTCTACTAGCCTTCTCTGGGAATTGTGTGTGTTGTGTGTGTGTGTGTGTGTGTGTGTGTGTGTAAAAAATAACTTGTTTGAAAGGCAGTCAGCTTAGATTTGTGGCATTGGAAGACACTGTGGTTTTAAGAGGTAGTGGTGAGAATAGGGTCTGGAGTGTTAGGCCAAACACTCAGCTCTGTAAGTGGTGAATGTGTAGTCCTAGCCTGAGTTTGGATGTTGAAAGCCCATATCCAGAACAGTGGTTCATGTTCCCTTTATGCTCTTGAGACCAAGTTGCACTTGGTGAGTTTGTTACTGAATCAGTTTTCTGTATTTTGTTTTGTTTTCTTTGACTTTAACCTTTTGGTACCATTAATGTAACTCAACAGACTATCTTTCTGGTGGTCATCAGATCTATTCTGTGCAGAAACATAGCCATTGTCTTTCACAGACATTGGTGGTACCCAGGTTAGCAGAGTTAGGATTGACATTCCATTGATGCCAGACAGACCACATATTTGTGGCAGCAACCCTAAGCCTTCACATTTAGTAGCAGTGGTGAGATTCAAACCCCATTAGTGCCAGCCACATCTTCACATTTGGGTGACAGTCATGGGAATCAAACCCCCAGTACCTGCCTATGTGTAACTTTTTATAATTGTATTTATTTATTCATGGTTTGTAAAAAAACAAGTTTCATGGAAGCAGTGACAATGAAAATAAAGAATATTTGCTCTGTTAAATGTATCAGCTAACTCAACAGACTTAGGAGAACAGTAACAAGACAATTTAGCATTTTACAAACACTAAAAGCATTATTCAGTCATTCTCCACTTACCTGCTTAATCTATTTTAAGGTTATGGGAGAGATGGAACCCATCCCCCAGTGAGTGCAAAGCAAAGAAATTAGTAAGTCTGTTTTGCAATAAATTGAAAAATGACTTCAAATATCTTGCAACAAGAATTTTTACAGCAATCATTCAGATCTGAGACTACAAGTCTCTGCAAGAGCATGATTTGTTTTTATTGCTGACTGTGTCAAAAATCTGCAAAATACCATTACAGGAACTGCAGTGCTTCCATATGCATTGTGCTTTGAATAGTAACTAAAGCCATAGTGTTCAACCTCTAAGTGCAAGAGATATGGACAAAGATAATGGGGGAGGGTAAAGTCCCAAAATCTGGGACGAAATTTAAATATTGCTCTTATAAACTTGGATCACTGGTAAAATAGGTTTGCATTAGCATGCATTTACTGAAGGTTATGAACTTTGACACTCAAACATCTTTCATTATTTTGTGAGTTCAATCCAAAATTATATGCAAGAAAACCACACATTTTATGAGGAACAGACCAAAAATATCAGGCCAAAATCTGGATATACTACAAAAATCTGGACGTTTGAGATGCATAAATAAATCAAACTGGATAGAAGAATTAAATTGTTATAATAAATGAAAAGTTATTACAAATACAGGTGTAGGACTGAGTAAAAGAAAAGTAAGGAGTTTGGTGAAACAAAGATGAATGGAATTTATCATAAAAGAAAGGAAATTAGTATATTAGTAGCTTCGTTTGAAGAATATGAAAACATATTGAATCAGCAGAAAGTGAAACTGGCAGAAATACAACTACATAAATAAATAAAATAAAAATACTAGCATGGTAGAACTGTTTTCATTTATCAAATAATAAAAATGGTATAAATGTTTAGATACATACATTTTATGTTATGAGAATTTATACGTTTCCAGGATTAATGGAAAAGGAACTGCCATTTTTTCAGTTTTATATGGGGTTTTAAAAGAGGAATAATATACAATAAAAAGAAGAAAAGGGATTAGGTTTGAAAAATCCACTTTTTTAGCATCAATGTACATGTTCTAGGTTATTAATAGTACGAAAAACAAAGAATAAAAATGTGGGAAAATTGCTATATCACACTGGAATAGATAGTCTGCACACCTACTAGTGGTTCAAATATTCTGGATCTGGTACTCACACATATGAGGGAACACTGCACCCCCACATGTAATGTCCACACTGGTCAGATCAGATCACAAAGTGGTAACCCATGAAATAAATATAAAGGCTGCACTCCCAGCAAACCCCAAAACCTTTAAGAACTTTTCCAGGGCTGACTACCTCCATTTAAGCAATGGCATATCTAAATTCCAAGCCTTGCCAAACTCAGAGAACATGGTGGTCTATGTGGGAATGTTTACGGAAACCTTGTTCAAGCATGTAAATAACTGCATGGAAACAGCAGTACAAAACCAAAATAAACTTAAGACGAACTACAAAAACAAGCTCTCTTGGTGGACTCCCAATATAACTAGATTGTACAACAAAAGAAAGGAAATGCTTTTCAAATATAGGAAGAGCTATGCCCCAAAGACAAAAAACTCCCTCATCAGTCTCAACAAGCAACTCTGGGGCATAACCAAGTCCACCAAAGACAACTTTGAGGCAAAAATAGCCTCCCAAACTAAGGATAAGGTTAAAACATTTTTCAGTTATATACTCAGCCTTAAAGGGAACACCCAACAGTGTGCTGACCTAATAGCAAATGGAACTTCCTATACTGAACTGGGGGATATAGCAAATTTGCTTGATGATAAATTTAACTACAATTTCACCCCCTATATCCCCAGTTCTCCACCCCAGAAAATACTCTCTACCATTTCTTCCCTATCACTAAAGAATAGGTCCTCATTGCATGCTCCAGAGCTAAAACACTGCATCAGTGGGTCCTGATAATATCCCAGGATGCCTCCTAAATAACTTGAAACATGACCTTTAAGGCCCATTAGAATTTCTATTCAACTACAACCTCCAGACAGACTTCAGCTCTAGGGAATACAGGACTGCAATGGCCATCCTTCTACAGAAAGGTGGACCATCAACCAAAACAAGGAACTGCAGACCTATACATTTAACTAGTCTTATATGCAAATCCATGGAAAGAATTATTGTGGACATGATAAACAAAGACATAGGAAATCTTCAAACACTAGACCCATATCAGTTAGTTTCGTTGAGGGGAGGTTATGCCTGCTAAACTTGGTGGATTTCTTTGAGAACGTCACTAGAGCCATGGATGAGGGCAAAATGGTTCATACTACCTACCTTGAGTGGGCAAAGACACTTGAAATAACATCTCACTAGGTATTATAGACAAGCTCAAAAATGTAGGCATTAATCCCTATCTCACCTGATGGACAGTGAATGGCTTAAAAATAAGGCACATGAAGTTAGGGTCGGAGAATCCATCTCCACCAAGAGGCCTGCTACTAGAGAAGTTCCACAAGGCTCGGTACTGGGATCTCTACTGTTTGGAATATACTTTTCTGAAGTCAAGCCAAATGTAGAGGGCCTTTGGCTGGCCAGATTTGCTGCTGACTGCAAGATGGATGCAATCAATGAATCTCCCAAAGATAAAGATATCCTTCAGGAGAGTATGACACAGACAAATAATTGGTGCCAAAACCATGGCGTAAAACTCAATGCAAAAAAGAATGCAAAATTATACCATTTGGGAAGATGACCATCCCTGCAAATTACACACTGATAACACTCTTCTAAGAGTAGAACCAGTGATAAGAGACTTGGGAACTTAGGCTGACAGTAACCTGAACTTTGATTACCATGTGTCTATGGTAGTGAGAAAATTCTGTATGTGTCACAACTTATAAGGGCATGGCATCCAGATTTAAGGAGATCATAGTCCCACTATACTCAGCCCTTAGACCAATAATCGAGTACAATGCACCCTTTGGCATGTACCTTTTTAGACATTTGCAATAGCTGGAGTGGCCACAAAGGTTCCTCATTAAAAGAATACAGGGTGTTAATAATATATCCTATACAGACCACCTCCAAGCTCTGTCCTGTACTTGGTCTCCTACACATTACTGAAGAGCGATCTATGACTAATCTACAAGGCATTCTCCTATCCAGCCCTAATGGATGTGCTACACATTTGCAAAAAAACAGCACTAGAATTACTTGGTCTAAGGATCTCAACCTCATGTGTGACATAAACAAAACACGTTGGAGGGACAGGTATATGTTTCAGAGATTAACCCTTCACTGGAACAGACTCCCCATTCATGTGAAACAGAGTTCTTCCCTAAGCCTACTCAAATGTACTTTGGATCAGTGGATAGGAAATCACAAATTCACTCCTTGCTCATTGCCTGTAGCCCTTATGGACAGAGGCAGTTTGTAGAGGCCCTAAGGTACAGGCATATATCAAAGCCATTCTAGCCCATAGGCATTGATAATTCGGAAAATTGGGGTTGGGCTTAAAAAGGCACTAGGGCCATTAGACTATTAACTTCCTATGATCCTAAATGAGAGCTGTAAAGGGATATAAAAACAAGTAAAAAGGAAAAAGAGATTATGAAAAAATGAATATGTAAATAATAGTTATGGAAATTAATAAAAAAATGATGATTGTAGTGAGAAAAATAATGAGTGGTATGAAAAATTATGCAAGTTTCTTTCTTGTATATACATGGAATTATGTATCAGATGTCATTAGTATTTTATTACTTGCTTTTGTTTATTGGGGAAAGTCCATCAGGTAACTGAAATACCTATTTTCAATGGAGGCCCATGAAGAAAAGCACAAAATATAAATGGTTAACAATCATTATTTATAAAGTATTTCAAAACAAATGGTCATGAAAAATTATTTCAAATCAAATCAGATTAAGGAAATATATGTTTTCAAGATATTGTGAGCAGAATCAAAAATACTATATAAATACAGTTGTATAGTATCCAAAGTGGACAGAGTTAGGATTGCATGCTTCAAACTGTAGGTGTGGTACACTTAAATAGTTTATTAGTTGCTATGTGATATTTCAGTATGGATTTGAATTGTTGCTGGTTATTTAAAAACCTGATGTGGTTTGAAAGTTTTGTTCCATGCCTTAGAGATGATGACAGAAAATACTGTAATAGTTATTAGATTTATTAGCAAAAGTTAAAGTTCTGAGGATCTTAGGGTTCTATTTGGTATATGTCATTGGATAAGATTTGACAGCATGGGTGTTTTAAGCAGATAGAAGTAGTTTGTGTGCTATGAATAGCTGGGGAGGGGTGATGTGTTGAGGAACCTGAAGCCAGTTGAGTGCCGTGTAGTGATAAATGCAATTTGGTAGGCTGCAGATGAATTTGTTAATTTTGTTGTAGGTGCTTTCTAGTTTGTGTTTGGTGGAAAAGTTGAGATTTGTGAATATGTTTGAGGCATACAGGAGGGTAGGAACAAGAAAAGAGTTAATAGCTATTTTTATTTTGTTTATTTATGTTTTTGTTACTATGATCACTCAGCAGGTGCAGTCTGTCTTTTTGAATGTAGTGTCAATGTGCAATCAAATTTCAACTTGCTATTAATTGTTACTCCTAGCAATTTTGTGTTGGTGATAATTTCAACTTTTGGGTTGCTTGAGACAAAGCCAGTGTGTTTTTTTTTTATTTATGCTTTTAGGAAGGAAAAGGATTAGTTTGGTTTTATAGGAGTTTAAGAGCAACTGGAATTTATTTAATCGGTTTTCTATAGAGGTGAAAGCTTCCTGTGTGATGGTTTCTAAGGTGAGAAGATTTCAGGCTGAGCAAACTAAAGTTGAGTTGTCAGCATATTGTAATTTAGTGGTGAGTTTGGATTCCTTGAGCATGTCATTAATGAAGATATTGAAAAGCACTGGCCCAAGTATGGAGGCTCAGGGGACTCCTGTAGTGATTGGAAGGAAAGTGGAGTGGGAGTCATTCCATTTTACAGATTAGGTATCACTGTTTAGGTAGTTGGTGAACCAGCTACTTGAAGGAGTTGTGAGTTCTATAAGATGCAGTCTTTGGAGGAGAAGTTGATGTGAGACCATGTTGAAAGCTTTTGACAAGAATAGGAAAAGGATGAAAACAAAATTATCCAAGTTTTTACTTTACTTAATGGTATATAGGAAATGCAGCAGGGCAGTTTTGGTGCTGTAGCGGGGTTGAAAGTCATGTTAGGTAGGAGAAAGTAATTAGTTATCAACAAGAAAGGCTAGAAGTTGCTAATGTATGCATTTTTCAGGTACTTTGGAGAGGACAGGAAGGATTGCTATAGGGCAATAGTTTGATATTTCAATGGATGTGTCACCTTTGTATAACAGGATTAGGAAGGATGCTTTCTAAAGGGCTTGGATGCAGATTTTTGTAATGGATCTATTAATTAGAATAGCTGCAGGGTAGCAAAAGAAGTCAGTGGCTATACTGAGGTATTCAGATGGCAGGTTGTCAGGAGCTAGTGTTGTGGATTTCAGTTTTTCAATGTATTTTTATGGTCTTTGTCTGGATGGTTGTCAGGTTGAGTTGGGGTATGGAGCTTTGGTTGGGGGGTTAGGTGGAGTGGCTATAGCTTGTTATTGTTTGAATTAAGTAGAGTACTGGAGATAAAGTGTTTGTTGACTTTGTCTGCTATGTCCCTGTTGGTCTCAGATGGGAAAGGATTTGTGGTGAGCTTTCTGCCTGGTTTTAGGAGGTTGCTTAAATTTTACCAACATCTTTTAGTTTTCTTTGTTTATGTGGTCTGGTTTGTGGAGTAGTTTTTTATCATAATGAACTTGTTCCTTTGAATTGTTTCTGAAATATCAATATCTATCTAAATAGGATTGGGTCCTAGTTTTGTGATGTTGTTTCCAGGCTTTGTCTCTGTCTCTCATGAGTTGTTCAGTTTGACAGGTTAGCCATTGGGCAGAATTTATTTTCACTTTTTATGTCTCAGTGGGGCTTGCTGGTTTAGTGCAGTTAAGGAGGAGTTACTGAAGTGATGGACACCTTCAACTAGAGGCAGATATTTGAGGGTTTCCCAGTCACATTGTTTAAGTGTGTCATCATTAAAATTTGATTTATCAAAATTTGATTAAGTTTCTCAGAGAGTTCAAATACAGGCGTTTGGGGGCCTTGTGGTATTCCCTCTTTTTTAATTTCTCCAAATCTTTGAGGGTTCTAATACCATGATGGGAATGGACCCCATTCCTATGTCAAAGTATGAGTAAAGTTCACAAAATTAGTATTGTTTTAGACTTTGATGTCAGCCAAAAGTGCTCTTTGCAGCACCCACAATGTACCCAGTAATGACTTCTTCTGCAATTTGTACGGAGTAACATGTTGCTCCATACGCAAGACACTGTAGTCACTGGGTGTAGCAATTTCAGTGATCAATGCTACTTTTGTCTTCTTTTCATAGACCACTATATCTCTGATTTTCTCTCATCTATCCTTTGAACTGTTGGTAATGAGTGATTCCCATGTGATGCAAACTTCATCTTTTTCTGTGATGCTTTGTGGCTCATGCTTCCAGTGTTTTTCAGCCACTTCAATACCATAATGTTTGCACAATCCCCACTGCAACAGTCTTGCCACATTATTATGCGAAATTGCTAAGTAAGTGAAGTCATATGATTTGTGTTACGTTTTCCGAATAAACCCTCTTCCTTGTGCTTTGGACATGGTTCTTTATTTGTTTTTATTAGTTTTGTACCCTGTGGGTATTTTTATTTGTGGTTCGTTTGCCACATTATTATGCCTTTCGGTATACAGTCCTTCAGCCATTAGTATGTCACAACCAACAAGGTGTGTGCCTGTTTTCATTTCTGTTTTACAAAGCCTACATCCATTTGTTTCTCCCACATGTTCAATGGACTTTGTAAATCAACGTGAATGTAGTCCACTATCTTGGGCTGCCAATATTAAACTTTCATCTCTTGGTTTGAATTTGCCTCTCCTTAACCATTCCTGTGTTCGTTCCTGATCAACATGAGGTTCTACCAGAGTTTTCTGTACTTGCAACTATATTTATCCCCTGATGTAGGCAGGGTGATGATTGCTGAGAGAGTCTGGGAGGTTGCTGGCTAATGTTTTCAGAGCTGGCCAACAGTATACAGTTTAGTATGGATTTTTTTTGGATACTTTGTCAAATCGAGTTGGTTGATGGATCAGTTGAATAAAATGATAGAGGTTAATATTATGGGTTATAGAGTTAGGTTTGTTAGAGGTCCAGTCTAGGTTAAGGTCACTGAGCAGGATGGTTTCTTGGCTGAAAATAGATGATAAGCATCTAACTATGTTTTCGGTAGTCTTGGCATTTTGATGGTGGTGGGGGTGTAGATGGCTGCAATGATTATGGATTTCTGATTGATTAGGTGGAGTTTGGCTATTAGTATTTCTTCATTGCTATATTGTGGAATAGTTAGGATGTAGGTTTGGATTTGTAAGGTGGCTTGAAAGATGATGGCATCACCCTAAGCCCATTTACCTATTTGGCCTTTCCTAATGATGGTGTAACAGGGAGGAATCATTTCCTCAGCTTTAATTTCATGTGTTAATCGAGTTTCAGCAATTACTTGGATGTGGGGGGTTGATGGAATTCAATCCATGCATGATGGTCTGATGTCTTATTACAGATGCTTTGGGTGTTGAGTTGTATATTTTCAGGCTAGGGGATGAAACTGGGGTTTGCTGTGTTTTAGAGGATTGAGGAGGGGAGTATTTATGCAGGGAGTTTAGATGGGTAGAGTGTTGGGTATCGATAGATGGGGCTAGTGTTGGGCCAGGGCTGGGGTGTATGTCACTACTCTCTATTTGTTTATTGAGATGGGTGGTGGAGTTTTTGAGGTTATGGAGAGAAATGTTTTTATTTGTTTATTTATTTTGTTATTTTTTTATGGAGAAGCATTTTTGATACATTTTTTGTACTGGAGTTTGGGGCTTTGTATTTGGTGTAGGTTAGTAATGTATATTTTTTTAAACAGGAGTTTATCTATGCTGAAGAGAGATGGCCAGATTAGGTAGTTGTATCTGTGGAGAAGGGATAAGTAGGTTTTTGTGGAGGACTTGGTTTGACTGTAGGTAGGTCATGATTCATAAGTAGTTAATTGGCTTAGGATAATTAAAGTTCCTAATAAGGAAAGTAGATGTCTGTGCATGATGGGAGGTAAGAGATAGCTGTATAGAAAGGAAAAGGAAGAAAGAAGCCTACAGAAAATGTGAGGCACAAAGAAACCTACAGAAAATATTGTGATGCACCTACTCGATGGGGAGGTTGGTATGAGAAGATGGGGAAGAAGACTGTTGCTTTCTGATTGTAATTAATTAGTTGGTTGCACTGGCCAGTATAGGTAGTGAAGACTCAGGTGATATGTTTTGCCCAAAAGAGTTTATGATATAGGGGTGGGGTGGGTCGGGTGGTCTGCTTTGATCAATAGATTTAGTGATATGAGGGGTGGGGGAGTGTAGTGAAGACAGTCAGGTCCTGAGCTATAGTACCGTACATAAAAACCCTGTTTGTTCATTAGTAGTGTAATCAACTTCTAATGTTAGATATTTTTTATTCTAGGAGTTATTTTTATCAGACAGGTTACATGGTTACTGTTTGCTATGTTTCTACAGAGCTGCTTAGTTTTAGGGGGAAAAAATGAAATGTAGTATGTCTTGAGGATGACCAAGAATAGTTGTAGGGGACAGCGGCCCAACTGAAGACACAGCAATGTATTACAAGAGACAGGACATTCAATGTGCTGTTCAGAGGTAAGGTAAGACAGCTGGGGGTGGGGGAAACTGTCGTTACTGACATACTTAATAGCAGTCGGATATAAGCCAGTATTTTCTTGCTGTGTTAGTGTTTTCTCCAAATGTTACTGACAGGTAGAATAATCAGAATGAGCAAATACTGGCTATGAGGCAGCTCGGAGGGATATTCAGACCCCTAGCAGTAGAGGGAGATAGCTAGTTCTCTTGTGTTGAGCAACTGTATTCCTCTGGGGGGCTCAGTTGAGTACCTATGAGGTTGGATAGTGAGCAATATGAATTTAAGCATGTTATACTAATGTGATGGATAGTTTGGGGTAAGTGAATGTGTGTTAATGGTCCTGATAGGTAGCTGTGTCTTTAAGTAGGTTTGTGATGTTATTAAAAAGCGGGAGGAGAGTGGTGAGATTAAATGTGGGGATCTGGGGGGTGGCAGAGGAATTGAGGGGGTGGGAAGGGCGCAAAGCAAGCATGATAAAGTAAAGAAGGAAGAGGTCTGAAGATTTCTATGAAGCTGGAGGCTTTTTGTAGTGAATTTTGTTAAAACATTACATCTTAAAGGAAATATGAAGTATAAAGTAATAGAAAAAAGAATATGTTATGACTGCAAAGTATAGGAAACACCAAAACGTTGTTTTTCACAATGTACAATAAATAAGTGTTTTTAGGAAATTTAAAAATGCACAATTAGGAAGGTTTCAAGGAAATTATATTGTATAATAAATATGAGAAAGGAAGGAAAGAGGAAATGAATAAATGAAATTAAAATAGTTGTTACAATCTGGATATTGTCGAAAAGAAGTTATGTGGTACTACTGCATAACAAAATAAAACGGATAAAGATGTATTGCCAGAAATAAGAAAATGGTTCTAGAAATGCACTGGGGAGAATAGAGGACAATTAAGGAAATTGGAATGGAAGAACTATGTAGTAAAATTGTGTTGTATCACTGATAAAGAAATTATACAATTATGTCTCTTATCAGAAAGACAAAACACTAAGGAGTGCAGCCTGCCTTACCTGATGCACTGCAGTTTCAGCAATTAAAAAAAAAAAAATCCATTCACCTGGAATGGGAATCGAACCCACATCCTTCTGTTTTTCCAGCACTAAAGGTATATGTACTTCCTGTTGAGCCATTGACATTGCATGCATTCATTTCTCAAAATTATTTTTTGAAGCTGGGTAAAGAATCTACACCATTGTGTTCAGATGTGTTTACTGATTAAATGGCTGAACTTTAGAAGCTTTCTGAATGCACAACTGGAACAGCTACATCCTGATTTGCAAACTTCTGGTTTATAGATAATCACATGAAGGATAAATCACATCTGGGCTCATTTATGTTTTAGGCAAATGGAGATATATGCAAATAAGAAGTTATAAGATAGATTAATAACATTTCTAACATACCCCAGACCTACCCAAATTGAATTCAGTTGGGATATTTCTGGGTACAGCATTTAATATCTGTTATTTCTCAAAACCAACGGGCATAGAGATTGGAAACACAACAAAACCTCAGAAAAAAACAGTCCCACTCTACCCTGAACAAACCAAGGACAATAGTGATTTCCCACAAAAATGTAATGCAAAATGGGAAATTCGTTCTCAGTAGACCATAGATGTAAAAAATCCAAACAATCCGACAACAAACGTTGTCTCATTTTGGATTGTTTGGATTTTTTACATCTATGGTCTACTGAGGATGGATTTACCATTTTGCATTAAATTTTTGTGTGACATCACTATTGTCCTTGGTTTGTTGAGGGCAGAGTGAGACTGGTTTTTCTAATATCTGTTATTTTCTTAAGTGGATCTATATGTACACAAAAATCTTCTTTTTCAAATTACTATGAATTTTAGCATTAGAGTATTTACTGTATGTTATATTGTAAACAAACATCATATTGAACAGGTGTGGAAAGTTACAGAAGTACAGAGAAATGACAGTAGGAATGAAAACAAGGACGTGCCAATGCTTTACATTAAAAACAAAATCTACCACAAACAGTGATAAATATAATGTTAGTAAACGTTTTGTTAGATTATTGCCATGATGGAGTATTATCTTATTTGTTCCTACATTGTCAAATTCAAGTTTTCTTCCATTATACATTCTTTCACTATACTTTGCATTTTGGATAGCAATGTAGAAGACCAGTGTGATAATTCAGTGTCACATTTACAGATAAGCATAATGAAAGTAAAGCCAAAGTCAGCACATACTGATTTAGTGCATGAGATAAAAATATCCATTGTTAATGGCACAATTCCTATGCATTCCTCAGGTAAACACACTTTGTCCTCATCTGATTCATGGTTTAATTACTTCAAAATGTATAATAGTATTTTGTAAGACTTTTTGAATCTAACCCCAATCAATAGAGGAGCCCTCCTGTTTGTTGCTGACTAGCTAATCAAAGCTCAACATGTCATCACTTAAATATCAACACCAACTTGTCATGGTGGTTACATATGGAGAAAACATGAGTGTTATGTTTTCTTCACTTTCTCCCTATTTTTTGAGTTTGAGTAACCTCAGAGTTGGGATTTATATAGTTCTGGGATATGGGATTGAACATATTTGACCCAATCATGCCCCATTCCCTCAGGGGCCCCCACCCATGGCTGGCTACCATACCTCTCAAATGCACTGTTATTGTCAGAAAATACCTTTCTTCCCTTAAAATGGTGCCCCACTAAATTATGACTTGTTTGTTATGTTCACCTGCCTAAATCATGAGCTCACACTATCGACACTGAAGCAGTACTGACATCAGATGCGATTATGTCACTAGAGGCACAACCACTGCTAATTTTGTGGGTGCTGATTAGTGCAGGGAGCATTGCCAATGCAGTAAGAGTATTGCGAGGAGCCACTGTCCAGTGAAGAAGTTAAGCAGCAATGAAGTTACTTCTGCTGCATAAATCTTATTGCCTTGCCAAGAGGAAAGAAACACACTAAATAGTGGTAAGTGCACACAAAAGTACATTAAATAGTGGTAAGTGCACACAAATGTTAAACAGCCTAGGACTGTAAGGCTGATGTATATCTCTCAACATTTTAGTGCAAGAATTTTTGATAAAACCAAAAATAATACGGGGGGGGGGGTCCCAGTAAAAGGGCTAGATTTTAAATCTTGCTCTTGTAAACTTAGAAAGTTGCTAGAATAAAATATTTTGTGTTAATATTCATTTTCAGAGGGATATTGTATGAACTGATAATACTGTACTGTACCGTAATTAGCTGGAAACACTTTATGCAAGAAGACTGAGAAACGAAAGTCTTCATCTGTTAATTACCCAAGCTCGTGCTGAACAGGTGCCAGTCTTTCTTTTAAGGTCCAAGTCTTGTGCACTTTTCAGAATGAATTCTCCAAACACTATAGTTCATTCAATAAGGTTTTATTAGATGTTTACAATATCCGAATAGTCTTCATTAACAGTACTGATAAACAATTAGTGTTCAAAGTTACTGCACATCATATTCTGATTGTCATGAACAACGTAAACTAACATAGTCTTTAGATGACCTGTCTTCTGTACTCTGTCTCGAGTGTCTGTCATCGTCTCTGAAGTAACAGGTCGAATGAACTTACTAACCTTAACTGAACTGCCATCCTGAACACAACATATTATATTGCTTCAGTCCAGTAATTTTCCTTATTTACTTCTCCTAACCTTGGTCTCAGGCTTTGTCTTGTATGTGCAACATTCCATTAAGGAACATTCTGTAGCTGCAAGATTGTATCTTTCCCTTGAGCAACGAACATTCTGTCTGCACACTTTTTGCTTACCCTTCCTTTCTAATAAGCTGTCTCATGCTTGACCAGCAAGGTTATTTTTTTTTTCTGCTTAACTGTCTTTTATGCATACATAAAACACAATTTATTTTATCCTTTTGCCTGTCTGATGTCTAATAACTACTTTAAAATGGAAGTCCCTAATCTAATAGATATGTAGAGAGAGAGAGACTCAAATATCTGTCATTATTTAGTGACTGCAATCCTGACTTGCTTGTCAGAATCACAGTTATGTATTCATTGGAGATGTTGGATCTGGAGACAATCTATTTCAAAATGTTTTATGACAAAATATAAGCTAATACAACAATATATTACTTTGTTTTAATATACCTCAAAAGACATGCAGTAGGTTAATGATTAATTTCTCCTTTGATAATGGTGTGGTAGAAAGGCCTGGCAATCTAATTTCATTCCTCCTTTACCTAATAAACTTCATGGATAATGGTGGCTGTTTGTGGAGCTGCTCTGAAAGTCAAACATGAGTTGTGAGTCTGGGTGGATAGGATAGAATTTATTCCTGATACCTAATCTAAAACAAATTTAAGTCCAAAACGCCAGTTGGTGGAAGGAGTTTTTGAGGAATAGGTATGAGGGTAGCTGGGAGGAACCACCAGAGTGGTCCTTATTGGGCCCTGCAACTGCGAAGACCAGCTCTGCTTGTTTGTTATGCTTTTCATTATTCCAATAAAACTTTCTTATTAAAAAAGAATTCTATACGTTGGTGTGAAACATATCTATATACTCTCTTTGTATCAGTGTTGGTGTGTGTGTATCGGTCTCTGCAGTTGTTTGTATATGAAACACACACAACACACACACACACACATATATATATATATATATATATATAAATGCTGGCAATGAACAATAATTTCAAAAGACCGTGTTTTATCTCAACTAGAATCCCGTTGCACTACTTATTAATTTACTGAAGTCACAAAATTGTTAACTAAAGATCCTTTTTAAGTTTTTAGATTCATCTGGACTGATGATTAAAAACTCAACAAGAAGAGTATGATTTATTATTCTAACAAAGAAGCAATGCGGCATTATGCACTTCTGAGGTACAGAAGGCCAATTTGGAAATGTATTCAATCAGATGGTTGACTGTAGCAAGGTAAGTGGTTAGTAATGCAAATAACACATAACAGAGATTATATCCACTGAAAGAGGTTCATATGTAAGTACTAGTCTAGCTGCCCTTGTGGGCCATTTTAAACCTAGCCAATTTCCTTTTTGGTATATGAATTAACCATTTCTATTTGATGTTAGACTAGCCTTACCCATCCCATGGTCAGTAACTATATATTACACCTAGTGATAATAACTAGGCTCGTACCATAGATCATTTGAGGGGAACCATGCATGGGATAAAGTATTTAAGAGCTGCCACTGTCCATTATAAGTACAAGGGGCAGACATGGGGTAAATATTCTGCTTCTCATCTATAGATCCAAGTTGCCCTTGAATGTGGCCAGGGAATAGCTTTGTTCTATGTGGCCGCTGAATCTGTTCCAGGGCAGTGGTACCCACTGCAAGATAAACCTGTCTCTTCAAAAGTTTTTGGTAATGTTGTGGAAGAGGTTTAGATCCCTAGAGAGAGTATTTCTGATGCCATTTGATTTGTTGATGTGCAGTAAATCCATCAGTATTGGGCTGGAGGATACCTTATATGCTAGAGACAGGTCACCTCTCAACAGTCTGTAGGATACAGAGTATAGTGACAGGGTTTTGCTTCAGTCCATGTAAGACATATTGTTTAAGCCTTGTATCCTTTTACTAAGGTATATATATATATATATATATATATATATATATATATATATATATGTGTGTATATGGAATATACCTTATGTATACGATATATGGTATATGGGGTTATAGCCTGCCAAGTACTAAATCGTTAAGTACTGTATTTTATTACTACTAGACTTTTATTTGGTCTGCATACCTCACCTTATTTCAAAGTGAAACTACTTTGACTTAATTTGGACTTGGACATAAGTACATGTGGTTCCATGCCATTGAAAGTAATATTTAAATAACTGCTAACACTTTAAATCTTTCAAAAGCATACACTTATGTTAGCCAGTACAAAAATAAACTGCAGAACAATATCTACATAAAATGCTCAACTTTAAGGCAATTTTTATTAATTTTGATTTTTATGGCAAGTCTAGGTTGATCAGTTCTACAGTTTAATACATGACTCAAGTGTCACTATTTATTGCCAGGGTAAGGATGACTCTGGGCCATCATAACACAATATGACCTATTGCAATAACTACAGCTGTAAAACAGCACTCACCAACAACACCCAGTACGCATTATAATTGCCTCCCTTGGTGCACAGATTAGGACTAATACATGAACAGTATACAACACAATAGCAGTATTTTTACTGGAAAGTATAACATTAGTACATTCATCGCACAATCTATGCCTAATGAAAACACAAATATATCTCTGAATCTTTAGACTTTCAGTTACAGACAACTTCATTTTAAATGTGGAACAGAGGTACAATGTTGAACACTGACAACTTTGTACAGGAGAATCATAGCATGGCAAAAAAAACAATTCCATGTTCTTTACCATGGGTTTTAATTAGATTAGATTCATAATATTAATGTACTACAAACTACTTCTGTGTGGAAGTTGTTTTATTTTATGTTTAAAGTGAAATCAGAAACTGTTTCCTCAAAATTAGGTACAAATTTCACCAAAATGTTGTATTTGCTTATATAATAAACAACATTCAAGACATTTTATTTTTCTTTTTTTCAAGATTATTTAATTGCCTGCTCCTGCTTTCAATATAAAATCATTTAGTGGGCTAACTACAACCCAAACATTCAAAAGGATTTGCTACCAAGTTTTTCACTCACGCACGGACGGACGCACAAAAACACAAAAATGATCGCACCTCAAAAATGAACTTTACACATAATATAGTTACAATATAAGCAATTATCTTATATTTCTGTGGCAAATACAAAGCAGAATTAGGAAAAAGACCAAACTATGAACATTTTTGCAATGGCATTATGTTAGAAATATATTTTGACAGGTTGTGTATGCCAGTCGTAGACCCTTATCAGTTCTCCGTCCAACAAATAGATGAAAGCTGGGCTGGAAAAGTGATAAGGGGATACAAATGACTGTTCTGAAGTTCTGCTTGCAACACCTGGATCTCGGAGGAGAAACAGACTTTCCAATAAATTAGGTACTGCAGAAGCATGTCCTAGAGTCAATGTATTGAGCTCAGCAGTGAAAAAACGTAGGCCTGCTTGGAGTTTATCTCCTCAGCCGGTGGTATGTCGCCAAACCGGTTAGTTACCTGTCAGTGGCACAGTAGAAATAGGGTAAACTCAGGCAAATCCTTTGAAATGATTCTCAGAACAGTTTTTCAACCTGCGTAACATTCCTCATCCTATTAACCACTGCGACATTTATTTTCAGACACATACTCCGTTAACTTCAACACAGGGTTTTGTTATATCGTCTTACACGACTTCTAATTAGCTTCCTAGAAAGCAGCTACCTTCATCTCTTCATTTCCCGACTTCACAGAAAACTTTTCGACACACCCCATTCATAACTTGAATAACATCAAACCGCCCGCCCCAGGGGTGTTGGGATTGGTTATTTGTTTTACACCCCTAAAACTTTCCAAAGAAACCTAAACAAGAGGTTTTTGATTAGTTTATAATAGTGCCATTCATCAAGAATAACGCCTTTCTGTGGGTGGAGTCGAAAGCCTTATACAAGTGTACTCTAATTTAAAGTGACGTGTTTATGTAAATTCAGGTTATTTAGATTTGTTGGAAAACAAAAACGGAATATTCCAACTATACAAAATATGTGTGTGGTGCTGGTGAATGCTGTTAAATTCTGGTCACTTAAAACTTGAATCTTTCTTGGACGATTCTAAATCGAGCTACTCTGTTTAATGCACTCCTAAACGCCTTACATCGAAACACAGACAAATCTTGTTACCAGCCCCAAAGAATCGGAAGACACTGTATACACAAAAATGTGCCTGGATTTTTGGAACTGTAAAGCAGCTTCCAGACTGCTCTTTCCTGTTCCCCAGAACCCCAAAAAAGTTTGCATCCTTATTGGTTGTCTGGCCATGGAGCAAACAAATCTCACTAAATATATTTTATTTCATGATTCACCTGTACACTTTTGATTTCACTTACATTTGATGATGGGGACATTTGGTTTTCTAGTGAAAGGCATAATGTTTGTTCCTTGAAATTAATCTATATATTGTGATTTACTTGTTTTATGTCCGGTTACACCCTTCACCCGTGTGACATTAAAAGAAATATGACATTACAGTCCATCCGCAAAATATTTCCTTAGTAGACATTTGAAAGGGTTCTCGTTGACCAGTCTTCATATTTTGCTACTACTATTTTCGAACCTCTCCCAAAAAGTACTTCTAATATTCAAAGAGCAGTCTGATCTTCATCTTTCTAAACCCAGTACTAATCTTAACCCCAATAGACAGAGTCCCACTTCTTTCACAAACAAAATCTGCGGATGTACTCAGCCGATTTTCAAAAGACCTGCTTTGTAAATTGATTTAAACCTCACGACTGCAGAAAACTCCTACTCTGAACCTGGATACAGGTACTATTTCTGGGGTCTGTGTGTTGCTGCAATCTGAAGTCTTAATCTCATGGTCTATCCCTAGACTTTTATCCGTGGGACAGTATAAACAGATCTCTGGTAATAAAACTTTACTTATAGGAACAACGTAGCTTTCATTGTTAAAACTAAATGTCTTTAGTTGTAAATATAAATGCTTTTCATATGTAATAATAATACTTATAGAGAAAATGTACCATTCTACAGCTCACTTCCAAACAACCTCCTTAGCAGAGTACCGGACTGGTTTCAGCAACACTATACAAGTAAGAGCTGTTACGTGACACACGTTCAGCATATCATCATCATAAGAATTCAATAGCAACTTGATGGAGAAGAAAGTACCTCTCAACTTCATAGCACAAGAAATCTTGACAAAGCCAAAAATAACGGGGGTGGGCGCACCGATTTAGGGACACATTTTAAATATTGTTCTCATAAACTTAGAAAGTTGTCTGAGTAACAGGTTTTGTGTTAAGGTGCACTTTTCTAAAGGCCATGAAGTTCAAAGCTCAAATGTCTGTCATTATTTAGTGAATTCATTCCTCGCCGACTTACTAGAAAACCACAGAAATTATGCGGAACAGACCAGAAATATGAGGCAAAACTCTGGACATTCTGCGAAAATCTGGACAGTTGGGAGGTATGACCAGTCCATTAACCCTAGCCGTGCGGTGCTGAGGAAAAAACAAACAAACAAACAAACAAACAAACTAGCTAACAAATAACAAACCCCCCAAAAGTTATGAATCTTGTGTCTTACCAAAAGGCACATTCTGGAGTACTGATAGTTTGTTTCCTTGTTTACGGAAGTAATCGCATTTAAAGATGTGCGTAACCAGTTTATATTAAATTCACCACAGTCTGAAATAAGCCTACAAACGTTGCACGATAATTTATTTTATTAGTTCATTTTCAATGGAAGGTTGAGGAGAAAAGCTCCTGTACGTTACAATTCTATTATATGTAAGAAAAATATTTTTATTTATTTATTTATTTATTTATTTATTTACTTATTTATTTATTTATTGACATTTTTGGACAAAAGCACATTATAATAAACATTTATTTTTACCAATTCTGTAGTAGGCTTACATTTCTCAGTAGATTGATCTACTTACATTCAATTACACATCACACTTGTAAATATCCAACAACTACTTTTTAACCTCTCTTTTTGCCATTCAAGCAAATGTACTGGAGCTGTTTTACTACTTATGAGAAAGTGGTTCAGGCTAGGGCTTATTTGTAATGGTGAAACTGAAAGGATAGGAGAGTGACTGGACTACACTAATTTTGGAAGAGAGGAACAAGGATTAACAGTTTCATCTTGGGTAGATAATATGAAGACGACTGACAGAGAGAGGAGATAAAAGAAAGAGAAAGTGGTCTGAGAGGAAAAAAAATCGTTGCTTTAATGGGGGGGAGGGGGGGGGGGTTATACCTCTCAAGTGAACCAGGTATGTGTATTATTTTGGCTCATAATTTTGCTCTGTCTGTCCTAAAATATTGGATAATTAAAAAAAAATGTGATTCATTGCAAACAAATAATTTGATTCATTACAGTCATATACTGATTTTACTTCAAAAATGTGGGTTAATAAATGTACTTTTATTTTGCCAGCTTTCTAAATCAGTGGTATTGATATTTAAAGTCTCCTTATCTGGAGGCTTTGTCCCTGTATATCTGTGTCTTTGTCCTTGATTTTGGTACTGAAAGGTTTAAATATCAACTCTCCTTGATTTTGGCTCAAACCTTTGTTCTGTATCTCATAATCGCTCTTAAAACTGGTGATTTTGGGACAAGAGGTGATGAATTACACATATTAAATAATAACAATAATTAGAGTTATAGAATTTTTAACTTCAGAAAATGCATGTTAGTCCAAATTCTCCTATCCTGACAACTTCTTAGATTAATAGTTCTAATATTTAAAAAGTTTCCCTGATTGTCCTTGATTATTTCTGGATTTGTCCCTAATTTTGGTGGTAAGATGATGAGAGCTATGATCTTTGTGGCAAAATACAATGAACAAGGAACAATTACATACTTTACAAATTTTCTCAGCTAGAGTGAATACTATTGTTACAATGTATAAACCAGTGATTTTTTTCTAGTGTACAGGCATGCTGTACACAGAAAGCAACCTGCGTGATACAAAGAGTAAACCTGTAGTTAACCAGTGGAGCTGTTAATGGTAGTCAGTTCAGGAGCAAACAACTGCTTGAAGACAGGGTATAGTTAGAAATATTCATTTCATATTCACAGTCTTATATTATTACCGTTGCTTCATATTGAAAACACGCACATCTTTCCAAGTACTGCCCTTTAGGTACTGAGGGAATGATTGATCTGTTTCAACTGTTGCCTCTTACTGTAATTAAAATAGGGATATTATCAAATGAGTAGGGTAATTTATTAGGGGGCTGTGTGCAGATAGTTGTTGTAGGCATTAGTTTAAACAGTTCCAGATGCCTTTTAACCTCTAATAGCTCTACTAGCCATAATTTTTCTTAGAGTTGCTCAGAAAAAAATGTACTCACTTGAATACATGGGGTATGCATGATTACACACTTGCTCAAAGGGCTAATGATCTTGCCACTTTGCCTCCTTCACAAAATTAATCATATTGTATTACTGTTTTTCCTACCTCACTAAATCAACAGTTGGAGTGCAGTGGAACCCACAGCCTCGAGAAACCATCAAAACACAAAGTAGATAAATAAACAAGTGAATCTGTGAAAAAGCCTACTGGCACACAAAAAGAAGGGAAGAAGTAAAACTTGAATTTAAAGTAAATTGCACAGTAAAGAATAAAGTCAATCAAAAATGTTTAACTAGTTTTATTATATATTTCTTATGGTGCATATAAAATTCTCTGTCAAGATTGTGACTATTCTGATGCAACTACCTTTGTGTAATTTTCCTGATAAAAATCCTTTTGTTAGCCGTTATTCTGCTATATTATTGCTCCACACGGTTGACTCATGCTTTCATTTGTTCTGTTTACAGTGGCATCTTAAAATGGTGTCCTGCTAAGGGTTTATCAACAGCCTTAAATGTATTTTACTAGTACATTTGTTTTTATTTACACTATTTAGCAGAGCTAACTTATTTACTGCTAGGTGGCTGCAACTGGAAATGCTAACTTTCCAGTGCATCAACCACCTGCACACTAAATGGATTTTATGACCAGATTTGTTTTACTTTACAGTCTATTCTGGTAATGGGTCCCTTATTTCCACTTTATAATCTTAGAAAGCTACTAGAATAACATGACTTGTGTTAGCTTGCATTTTCTGAATGCTATGAAGTCTGAAACTGAAATGTATGTCATATAATAACTTATGTCCTTAGTGATTTGCCTGGAAACAACAAACTTTATAAGGAACAGGCCAAACATGTAAGGGAAAAAAATCTGGACAGTTGAGAGGCATTGAAAGTGAGTGCAAAAACAGGAAACTGAGTTATACTGTTTTTCTGACAGAGCTCACAAAGTGCTTTATGGCTTTGAAAGCTGACAAAACACTTAACAATGTTTTTCTTTCTGTGACCAGTAGTACATGCACTACAAAGAATTATGACTGGGATTCCAATAATAAACTTTAATTATGTGCTCTTGACATGGATGCCAAGATTCACCTTAAGAGAGGACCATTAATGACCTATTGGTCCTGGATCTCTTGTATTTCCACAAATTAAATAGTCCAACAAATACCAAAAAAAACAGGGCTATACATATTCACCAGCAGATAAACAAAACACTGTGGAGAGATTGGTTCATTATGTAGTGTCTCACCCACCTCTGATATGAACTCCTCTTGCAGATTAAGCCTTGGGATAGTCTATCATCCTTCAAAGACCTAGTTGATTGGATAGGTATTCACAAATTCACCATAGGCTTGACTGGCCTAGCCCTCCTTGACAGAGGACCAGTCTAAGGACTGGTGTTGGCAATATAATGGTCGCAAGACTCAGTGCCTTTGAATTTCGCATGATCCTATGAAGAACTGCCATGTACTGCAATCATCACCTAAAACAGTAGTGTACTGCACATTGTGGCACAAGATGTGTAATTAAAATCATCACTAGATTACACTACCTTGGAGTGCCAGCTGTGAGGTAAATGCTCCACACATCCAAAATCGGACTGCACACATATATTGTTCTTCTGATATGGTGTATATGATGAAAATATCATGATTTAATTTTTGACATCATATTAATACCAACCAGCTGGTCATAATCTGAATCTCAATCTCACTATTAGTGTGGAAAAGATATAGAATCATTTGTGAAAACTTTCCATTTGATGTGTGTTCATATTCCCAGTGGAAACATTATTGAATAGCATATACTAAAGCAAATATAAGAAACAAAGCACATATGTGTATATGTCTGACTTATTTAATTTACCTGGATGTTTCTTGCTTGATTATTCTAGAAGCCATTTTTCACTTTCCATTAAAACTACCCCAAGTAAACCACAAATACAATAAATCTAATCTAATCTCAATAGTCTACTGTTGGATTATTCTAGAGTTCTGTTATTTGTATTAACATTTAACAATTACATTAATTTGTCGCTGATAAAACTTTGACACTTACATAACAATTTTGCTTTCAGCCTGATTTCCTGAGAATTTTATTTATTTGCTCAAATGTATAACAGGGTACAACACTGATCAAACAATGGCCAATTACAGGCTCAGTTTAGTACGTGAGTAGTAGATATTGCATATATCAGAATTAGTAAAGGGGCAAAACCATAGCCATTTAAGAAATACAAATGGGATAATGGCATCATTTGTGCCTGTGAGGCAACAAAGAAACTGGCCCTGTTAAATGCTTGGAGTCATTATATTGAAAAATATTCAGGACTTGAATGAATGTTAACATCTAATCTAATGGTCACATTTTGGGACTTAAATGCACAGTGTAAAATCTTATATCTTGACTATCTCTTTCTATTATAGACTTCACAATTAGAGAACATAAACAGCTACATAAAAGCAGAACAACTTTGATTATAACAAATAAATGCATGAATAAATAAATGCCTTGCTTGTTGCTATAGGGCCTTAAATGTTATGTGCAGAATACGCTTTTTTACAGGTTATTAACTGATGTTGGCATTTTATCAGCCACCTTATGCTGTACCATTTATGTAGACAGATTATCAAGAACATCTGAATCTACTCAGTCCTAAACCTTGAGATGTTATTGATGACTATGTTTGTAAGACATTGTGGTTATCACTGATGTCTGTTCTCACACAGTAAATAGCAGAATCTGTCTCTTCTGATACAAACAGTAACATCTACATTTTAAAAAGTGATATTCACATTTATTGATCATTACACCTCTAAATCTGAATGGCACGAATATAAATATGTAAAGCATATCTATTAAAAACTAATGACATCTCTGGAGTCTTAAAAGTAACCTACCTAAACCACAAAGGCCTTCTAAATGTAACCTTACCTAAGTAACAACTACCATCAGCTAAGGACATGTACAGGCTCTTAAAATAACTGGGTCTTTGTTTACTAATCAAATGGTATATTTGTCGAACGGCTATTCATTGACAACGTACCATCGAACAGCCATTTCAACAAGCAGGCATATCCATGAAAATTATTTCATCGAACGGTCATAGTTGGCCCCTACACACAAAACACCATCAGGTACATATTGGAGGGCCATTCACCGAATCCTGTTTGTAGGGGGCTGCACCTCCATACCCCCAGTTAATTATATATACCAACTCTGAGATCACACATAGAAAACAAAACAGCACATTGTTCTTACTAAGATCGCATTATGGTAGGGATACGAAATTTGCCCTTTCATCACTGTAGTGCAATCTCAGAGTTGGTATATATAATTAGTGGGGTGTGTGTGGGGGGGCACAGCCCCCTACATGAGCAGGGTTCAGTCAACAGCCCTCCAATACGTACCTGCTGGTGTTTTGTGTGTATGGGCTGACTATGACTGTTCAATGAGATAATTTTTGTGGATATGCCTTGTTCGCTGAAATGCATGATTGACTATATGTTGCCAACAAACACCTGTTTGACAAACATACATTCAGTCAGTAAACATAGACCTAATAACCTGCCTAAACCACAAAAGCCTCCTAAATGTTACTTATAAAAAAGTACCATCAGCAACCTGACAAACACACAACACAGACAGCATCCATCTTTAAACATGCATCCAGGATTTGCATTGTTTCAAGTCAAAAACATAAGGAAACCGCCACACAAAATATCCTAGTTATAGGTGACTCTGCAGTGGACACATCAATGTGCTACTTAGCAGACTGTGCGAGGAGAGGGTCATGGTCAGTTACTTATCAGATTCCATGATTCACCACATCATGCAGGCACTCAGGTCATTACACCACAAGTATACATTTAATACAGATGTAGTACATGTGGATGTTAGTAACTTGAGACATACCTTTTTGAACTACATGAAGAGAGACATGATGTAACTCTCATCCAAGACAGGTATATGCCTAGCCTTGAGCAGCATTCCACCATCACCAACAATGATGCTGCACTACAAACAAAACATTATTGACTTCAATGACTGGTTTAGCTTATGGTGTCATTTAAATGGTGTCCAATATATATCAGTTAAGGAAGAGACAGTAGAGTGTTCTAACTGCTTTATAGGGATGTCCTGCATCCCGCCAAGGCTTTCATATATTGACAAAAACACTGTCCTGTCACATAGTGCCCTTTTTTAGGCAATGTAATTTTCCTAAAGCTTCTAACATAACAAAACAGAATCTAATTAACATAAAGGTATTACTGCTCAATGCAAGTAGTCTTAACAAAAAACTCCACTCTATATAGATGTTCCTTACCCTGGAACACGTTGATATATGCATCGTCACAAAGACCTGGTTTAAGACCAATGATAGCATACCATCAGGGGAGGGTTTTATTACCTACCTAATGTTCAGGCCCACCAAACTAGATAAAGATACTAAAGGTGGTGGTGTCCACATACTCTTACAAACAATTCACCTCTACTCTTTTTATACAAGACAATAAATTGAAACTCCTCCATCTCCAATTTCCTATCAACAAAACCTTGTACCATACCATGGCTAACTATAGGACCCCTTCTGTGTTCCCCTCAGCCCATAGCCCCAACCTCAATAGTATGGAGTCCCCCTCAGCATTAAGCCAAACACCATTCTCCCAGGTGAGTTTAACTACACCTCCATCCGGTGGGAGACATATATCCTTAAAAATGTAAATTTCTGGACTTCATCAATACAAACTCTCTGCACCGGTTAATCCTGACCTCAACCAGGGGTGATAACATCCTGGACTTGGTCCTGATCAGTATGGGGCAGCTTTGCTCTCCACCAATTGTAACTTCCTCTCAGGTTAAATCGGACCACAAATCAGTCACTTTCACCACAAGGCTGAAGCTAGTAGCTTATTCCAATTACCTCAGTATTCTGAAATTATGCAAAAGTTTCACTACTAAAACTGAGTGATAACCTGGCTAAATTCAAAATCCCCTTCCACCTTGATGACCCCACTGCTTATGCAGATGCCTTAATCTCCAAATTCTATGTACACTTAAATAAATGCATAGATGCAGCTCTCCCCCTTTGAAGTTAATACAACATAAAATTTTAAAACAAAGTCCTATACTGGAACCCAAATGTAAACAGGTTGTATAATAAAGAAACAAAAAACTTTGCAAGCAAAAAGAAGTTTATCTCTCATGATCCCAAAAATGTTCTTGCTAAACTGAACAGGGAACTCTAGATCCTAATCAAGTCATCCAAAGCTAGATACGAGGTAAAAACAATCACTCCATGTGAGGGATAACTACAAAGCCTTCCTTGCTTGTGTTAAAACATCAGAAATAATTCCCTGCACTGCAAAGGGCTAAAAGTATATGATATCGCATACTCAGACACAGAGGATATAACCACTCTACTGGCAAACAAGTGCATCTCAAACGTTACTCCCCTCCTCTCTTGTCTTATATTCCCAAAGCACATCCCTGTAACTTCATTCCCCTCAGATCTCCCAAGATTGAGTCATCAAGGCACTATCCAAGGCCAAGAACACTACTTCTATGGGACTGGATAGCATAACAGGCTATGTACTGGCCAGCCTGAAGCAGGACTTATCAGATGCCCTAATATCAGCCTCCAAACTGTCTTCATGTGGGATGAAAAGAGGGCAGCAATAATGAACTCCTTGCACAAAGCCAGTGTGTCAATGAGCCTGGGTAATTATAGACCCATAAGCCTGACCAGCCTCATCTGCAAGGCTAAGGAAAGGATCATTATGGGATTAATAAGTAAGGACATAGATAACCTACAAGTTCTCAACCCAAGCCAGTTTGGATTCGTCAAGGGCCTACTTAACCTGGTCAACTTCTTTGAGGAGGTTGTTGAAGCCATGGATAAAGGCAAATTAGTACACACCACACAGCCATGCTCACAAAGACATTTGACAACATCCTACACTCAGGAATTGCAGATAAATTCTGTCAGCCAAATATAAATTCGTTTGTAAATTATTGGGTAGATAACTCGCTCACAAGTCTTAGCCAGGAAATTAGGTTGGTGGGGGGGGGGCTGTACATCTTCTGAAAGATCTATACATAGTGGTGGACCTCTGGGCTCAGTTCTTGGGCCACTCCTCTTTGGCATTTACTTCTTGGAGATCAAAGCAAATGTTAAGGTTTACGGCTAAACAAGTTGGCTGATGAGTGCAAACTTGCTGTCATCATTAGCCTGTCCAAAGGACACCAATATCCTCCAAAAAAACTTTTTTCAAATAAACAACTGGTGTCAAAACCATGGACTGAAACTCACTACCAACAAATATATAATTGTATCCTTCAGCAAGCATGACTTCTGTTGTAACAGTCACATCAACAAAACTCCACTGAAAGCTGATCCGTGAGAGATCTGGGAAACTAGGTTGGCAATGACCTGTGCTTTGAGCCTGGATATCTACTACTATAAGGAAGTCCTTTTTCATCACACATCTTACATTTAAAGGTACAGTGTCCAGGCCAAAGGATGTAATCATTCCACTGTGCTCGGCTCTCATTACACCAATCATTGACTATAACACCCCATTTGGTTTATACCTGTTCAAACACTTGTCATAACTGGAAACACAGACATGCTTTCTCACTGGAAGAAAAAATATCAAGGACCTGAATCATAAAAATCATGCAGACTGTCTCAAAACCTTATACCTTTTCTCAGTATTATATAGGCTGCTAAAAGGAGACTTCTGCTTTACGTATACAGCCTTAACAGACCCTGTCCTTTGTGAAGTATTGCAAATTCGCAAGTCCAATGGTAGTGCGAATGCCCACTTAAGGGATCTCAATCTCTTTTGCAACATAAGTATGACATGTTGAAGGGATAGTTATGTATCATAGAGAATACCCCTTTTCTGTAATCATCTTCCACGCCACATAAGGCAAAGTACTTCTCTAACTTTAGTCAACCGTGATTTTGGTAAATGAATGAGAAACCACAAATTCAAAGCTGGTTTAGCACATATTTTCCTCATGGATAGTGGCAACACGTCAATGTCCCAATATATTATTGCTCTGCCTGCCTCTGGGTTACTCTTAAACAAAGCACAAGAGCCAAAAAAACTGCAATGGGAATGTAAAGCTAGACGTTTTAAGATCCTCACAGACCAATAGCCTAGTGAGTACTTATGAACCCACAATAACGGGGAGTACCAGACTTTTAACTTCGGTTTTTGGCTGTATCTACCTGCAGAGTACACAAAAGAACATTACTGCTATACTTTCTTAAAAATGGGCTTGGACACTCAATGTTCCAAAGTGGGGATTTATTGTAGAGGTGTTGAAGGAAAAGCATTGTTTATTATTCAAAATGAAGTCAGGCTGGACTCCATTTCATTTTAAAATGGAGTCTGCCACATGAGCTGAGTTAAGTTTCATTTCTTCAAGCTGACATAGTATATCTTGTATTTAGTCAGTTAAAACTAAACTTGTTTCTTTTCTTTGTCAAGGGTGTGATAAAGCCTCTGAGAACATATTATGTTCTTCATATTGATCACTGCTACAATAACCTTAACTATATGGGTTATAGCCTGCCATTTCTGATACAGACTCAAAGTAGAGCTTATTTATTTATTTGACAGTTGTTAGCCAGGTTGGTCCAACTGAGTTGAAGCCCATTTTCAGTAGAGACCCGAGGAGAAAAGCTCCAAATACTAAAACAATTTTATGAAAATAAACAAAGTAAAAATAAACAATACAATACAATAATCAAACAATAGCAATATATAACAGTTTACAAATTTGTTTAGCCTGGTTTCTGATTATCTCTGTGGGGAGTGCTCTTTCTTTGAGACTATTGCTAGAATATGCCAGAATTTGCAGTGGGAGAATACTGAGATTTTAAAGTCCCTCAGAAAATACTGAATTGTTACAGAAGGATTTTCTAGAACCTATACCCTTTCCTCCTGTTCTGTCTGCTTTTGAGGATGTGTGTGTGTTACTGCCTGCAATTTTTCTGATAGTCAGCCAGCTGCACATAAAAAGGCAGATTTCAGTCAGTGAGAGAGAATACCTCAGCATTTTAGGTCTCATGGCATCTATAATTCTCATGATACCCCTGGCAAGACTCCACATGAGAAAGATATAGTGGTATCTGAAATGTTTTTGGTCATAGCATCAATACCCTTTATCTTTTTACATTCCAGTGTTGGGGCTTGTCAGAAGAAACATCTTTTGGTGGAGACAACAGATATCCTTAAATACAGGTCTTCACTTCTTCCTCCCTCCTCCAAAGCAGTTAGTCACCGTAGACGCTTCGGACTTTGCTTGTGGAGCAGTTACAGGAGAGATAAAAGTGCAGGGTGTTTGGGGCACCAAAGGCAGATGCAAGCACTTAAAAATCAAGGAGATGACTGCCCTGATCAAGGCAACCAACTGTCTGAAACATCTTTGGTCCCCAGGACCTCTTGAAGTGGTTACAGACAATACCACAGTCATGTGGTACATCAATAAGCAAGGGGAAATCAGGTTGCATTACCTTTGCAGACTAGCCATATTAACTTTGATTATTGGTTCATAGTACAATCTCACTCTATAGGCATCCTACTTTCTGTCAAAGCAAAAGTGTGTGGCAGACAAGCTGAGCAGGACCAGGGCAGACCCTCACAAATGCAAACCAGATCAGGGAGTCTTCCAAGATTTGATTCATCTTTGGGGAGTTCCTAAAGTAGACCTCTTTGCCTCTTCTCTGAACAATCAGCTAGCAAGATTCTGTTTCAGAACTCCATGCAAGAAGACCTGGAAGACACAAGCCTTTTCTTTTTCCTTGGACAGGAATGTACTTTTTTTCTTCTCTACCATTTACACTAATATCAGGGGTACTTCTGAAGATTCAGAAGGAATTCCCCTAAATATCACTGTGGTGACTCACTTCTGGCCTAGGCATCTGTGGTAGTTCTCCCCTCTTTTGGAAATAGCCAGGGGTAATTACGACAAGCCTCCTCACAGACTGGGGTATTTGATACACCCTGACATCAGAATCAACTTCAAGTGATTGCCTTGGTGATAAGGTTTTAATTCCTTTTAGGCACCTGAGTACTAAGGACATGCAGCAGGTACTAATGGAGAGAAGAAGGCCTGCTACTAGAAAATCATACATTACCAAATGGAAATGTTTCTTTATTTGGTGCTAACAACATAACCAGCACATATTCAGGGCTAGTTGTTCTCTTGTTCGACTATATTTGTGTGAGTTACTATCCTGTGGCCTTTCTTATTCCTCTGTCAAGGTTAATTTATTGGCCATTTCAGCACGTCTGCCCATGGATCCTCCTCTTTCAATGCAGTCTCATGTCAAAATGCTCTTGAAAGGGGTTTTGCATAAGAGACCACCAAAAAAATTGCTTCCTCCTTGGAACCTTAATTTTTTGTTAAAGGACCTAACACTTGCTCCAACTGAACCTGCTAATTTGGATGACTTGAAGTTCTTAACATGGAAAACAGTTTTACTGATTGCTCTAACCTCTGCAGAAAGGGTATCTGAGTTGAAAGCTATTACGGTGAGTCAACCCTATCTCATTTTCCATAGGGACAGGGTTTCTTTGAGAACCAATCCTTCTTTTATACCTACTTGGTATCTGATTATACTTTAAGACAAACTATCCATCTCCCGATTTTCTTTCTTGAACCTAAAAATGAGGGAGAAAAGATACCCCATACCTTGGATGTCCACATACATCTCAGGTATTATCTTGAGAGAATCTTTCAGATCTTCAGATCAATTGTCCATTTCTTGTGAAAGTAAGAAGAAGGGACAAACTGTGTCAACACTGATTACTTCCAAGTGGTTGTTTAAGGCTATTACAATTTGTTTTACTCACCATAACAAAACTACTCTAGGCAAGAGCATGGCCCACTCTACCAGGGCTTTGGCTTCATCTATGTCTTTTTGGAAATGTTGGATTCTAGAAATATTCTTGAAGCTGCTATTTGGTTCTCTGTATACACTTTTGCAAAGGCCTATAAGCTTGATTCCTTCTCTTGGTCCAGATCATGGCTGGACTCTTCTCCTTCCACCTCTCAAATGTAATTAGCTAAGGTAATCTATCCATATAGGTAAGGCTACTGCAGTAGTGATTAATATGATGAATATAGTACAGTAGTGTAAGTTAAACGTATTGTAACAGTAGATGTTTGAATAATCAGTGATGCAGTAGCCAATCCTTCCCTTCATCCCTCTTGTTTTTGATAATTTTTGTAAACTGTCTGGCTCTGATGTCCTTGGCAGGATATAATGGTTTACCTTTAAAACGGCGATCTCAAAAAGGTTGACCACGCTTCCGTGAACTCCGAAATGTGAACGTCCCAAATGCCAAAAACCATATATGCCAATGGCTAAATCTCACCCCTTTTTGACCCAAGGTAGCACTGGTGTGGAGGTGTGGTGTGGCTGGAAATGTCGAAATTCGACATTAATTCAACATTTAAGAAGTGTTGCGGATTTGAATTAGCGGAAAATGGGTCAATGAAGTGGTAGGTTGATCATATGTGATCGATGATGTAAATGTAAACTGGATATAACCCATATACCTAAGGCTATTGCAGGAGTTATCATTCAAACATCTGCTGTTATGGTAAGTTTAACATACACAACTGTACTGTCAGCATTAATGGTTCTACTAAGTTACTCATTTCACAAAGCTATTATTCAGGACCTAGTCATATTTAATTTAGTTACACTCATCATCATCATCATCATCTTCTTTCAGCTCTTCCCGTTAGGGGTCGCCACAGCGGATCATCTGTTTCCATTTTTTCCTGTCCTCTGCATCATGCTCTTTCACACTAAACGCCTGCATGTCCTCTCTCACCACACCCATAAACCTTATCTTAGGCCTTCCTCTTTTCCTCTTACCTGGCAGCTACATCCTTAGCATCCTTTTCCCAATATACCCAGCATCCCTCCTCAGCACATGCCCAAACCAACTCAATCTCGCCTCTCTTGCTTTGTCTCCAAACTGTCCAACCTGAGCTGACCCTCTAATATACTGATTCCTAATCCTGTCCATCCTAGTCACACCCAGTGCAAATCTTAAAATCTTTAACTCTGCCACATCCAGCTCTGACTCCTGCCTTTTCGTCAATGCTACCGTCTCCAACCCATATAACATAGCTGGTCTCACTACCCTCTTGTAGACCTTCCATTTCATTCTTATTGGTACCTGTCTGTCACAAATCACTCCTGACACTCTTCTCAACCCATTTCACCCTGCCTGTACTCTCTTCTTCACCTCTCTTCCACACTCACCATTACTCTGAACTGTTGATCCCAAGTACTTAAACTCATCCACCTTTACCAACTCTACTCCCTGCATCCTCACCATTCCTCTACTCTCCCTCTCATTTACACACATATATTCTGTTTTAGCCCTGCTGACCTTCATTCCTCTCCTCTCTAAAGCATATCTCCACCTCTCCAGCATCTCCTTAACCTGGTCCCTACTCTCACTACATATCACAATGTCATCTGCAAACATCATAGTCCACGGGGCCTCCTGTCTGTCTAATCTCTTCTGTCAACCTGTCCATCACCACTGCAAATAAGAAAGGGCTCAGAGCTGATCCTTGATGTAATCCCACCTCCACCTTAAATGTATGTCACTCCCACCGCAGTCCTCACCAATGTCACACTACCCTTGCACATATCCTGTACCACTCTTACATACTTCTCTGCCACTCCCGACTTCCTCATACAATACCACAACTCCTCTCTAGGCACCCTGTCATACACTTTCTCTAAGTCCACAAAGACACAATGCAACTCCTTCTGACTTTCTCTGTATTTCTCCAACAATACTCTCAGAGCAAATATTGCATCTGTATTGCTCTTTCCTGGCATGAAACCATACTGCTGACCAGTAATCATCACCTCCCTTCTTAACCTAGCTTCCACTACTCTTTCCCATAACTTCAAGCTGTGACTGATCAATTTTATCCCTCTGTAGTTACTGCAGCTCTGCACATCACCCTTATTCTTAAAGATAGGTACCAAAACACTTTTTCTCCACTCCTCAGGCATCCTCTGACTTTCCAAAATTTCATTAAACAATCTGGTTAAAAATTCCACTGCCATTTCTCCTAAGCACCTCCATGCTTCCACTGGTATGTCATCTGGGCCAACAGCCTTTCCATTCTTCATCCTCTTCATAGCTGTCCTTACTTCCTCCTTGCTAATCTGCTTCACTTCCTGATTCACTATCCCCACATAATCCAACCTTCTCTCTCTCTCTCATTCTCTTCATTCATCAGCCCTTCAAAGTACTCTTTCTATCTACTCAACACACTCTCCCCACTTGTGAGTATGTTTCCCTCACTGTCCTTTATCACCCTTACCTGCTGCACATCTTTCCCAGCTCTGTCCCTCTGTCTAGCCAATCGGTACAGGTCCTTTTCTCCCTCTTTAGTGTCCAATCTCTCATACAACTCTCTATATGCCTTATCCTTAGCCTTCGCCACTTCTCTCTTTGCCATGTGCCTCATCTCCTTATACTCATGTCTACTTTCTTCATCTCTTTGACAATCCTACTTCTTTTTCACCAGCCTCTTCCTCTGTATACTCTCATGTACTTCCTCATTCCACCACCATGTCTCCTTGTCCTCCTTCCTCTGTCCAGATGTAAAACCAAGCACCTTCCTAGCAGTCTCCCTTACTAGCTCTGCTGTAGTTACCCAGCTATTCCGTAACTCTTCATTGCCTCCCAGTGCCTGTCTCAACTCTTCCCTGAACTCCACCTCACAATCACCATTTTTTAACTTCCACCATTTAATCCTTGGCACTGCTTTCACACTCCTCCTCTGCTTCTTGATCACCAACATCATCCTGCAGACCACCATTCTATGCTGCTTAACTACACTTTCCCCAGTCACCACTTTACAGTCTCCAATCTCCTTCAGACTGGCCCTCCTACATAGGATATAATCCACCTTACACTATGTACTTTTATTATAAATATCATTTTCCACTTTTGTTCTTGTAGATCCAAGCAAATTTATTTGGTCTCCCACAATCGTAGGTAGCAAACGTCTTTTTGCTTTGCTGAATCCTGAATTTGGTGTTACTCCTTTACAAGGAAGAACATGGTAAAAGGAGTGCCTATTCCACCATGAAATATATGCATCATGACTAAAATTGCTTACTAGAGCTGCCATTTTTATTTTCCTTTCTAACCATGACTCATAAAAATGCACTGGAAGTGAACAGGAACAAATAAAGAAATAATACAACTGTTTCAATTAACTGCAGCAGAAGCAGTTACAAGGGCCTGCTGTTACCGTTCACCTCATTTACTGCAGTCTTAAAAAGCTGTGGTTAGCAAGGTAAAAAAATAATAAAATACATAAATAAAATACACCCAGAAAATACCTGTAGCAGCAGATATAAACACCTTTGGATGTGTGTGTGTGTGTGTGTGTGTGTGTGTGTGTGTGTGTGTATTCATTTGTGCAAGCACATCTTGTAATGGTTTTGACTGTATTTTTCAACAATGGACTCGAATGTAGTACACTGGCTATTATCTATGTTTAGAGAATGGGTAACCTGTATATCACCACCCTCATTAGACACCTGTGACATCAGTCCTCAGAACACCCCCCGGTGTGCATTATTCCCATAATAAAATACACACCCTTTTGGCATTATTGTTGGCATGGAATCATTCATTTGATTACAGTCAGACATCTGAGGTGTACATACATCTGTGTGTGTGTGTGTGTGTGTGTGTGTGTGTGTGTGTGTGTGTGTGTGTGTGTGTGTGTGTGCGTGCGTGTTTGTGTGTCTGCATGGGATGGAAGTTGTTATGGTTTGCACTGTAGGTTACTGACAACAATGGCCTAAATATATTAGTTGATATTATTTGTGCATATGTATCCGAGGTGTACACAATCAATAAACAAGCAGTAATTCCTGATAGAAGTGATGTTATAAGGAAATAATGGAGTACACAGTGGTGTTGAAGGTGGAAGGTCCATTATTTCTCTGTAATGCCACCACAAAATACATCTTGTACTTCGAAAATATATTATCTTTTAAATTGTTTTGTGGTTGTTTTATTATTATTATATACATTTTTGAATGCTTGATATAAAAATTGCTTCACCACCTAGTGTTTCAAAGTTGTTGTAGTATATGAAATTGCTGTTGGAGGAATTTAATTATTTCATATCCAAAATATAGGTAATGTATTTAATAATGTCTAGACTCTCTCTCACACACACACACACACACACACACACACACACACACACACACACACACACACACACACACACACACACACACAGTCATTATACACACATAGACACATAGTCATACAATGTATTTAATAATGTTTAGACTCACACACACACATACACACACACACACACACACACACACACACACACACACACACACACACACACACACACACACACACACACACACATGCAGAGGCAGAGAGATAATGTCTGTCACACATATACAGAAACACAGATGTGCAGATGCACACAACCATTTTAATAAGTAATCCATTAGGTAAATCCTTCCAGTTATACTACTCCCACTATAATTTCATTCCTCCTTCTCTCTGCCTTGCTTACTAACATTTTGACTCACTGTTCCTTAAAAATGTGCCATACCATGACTGCCTCATGATTGGGCAGGTTTCTCATGTCCTGGCCACATTTCTTCCAGTGTGTGTAACTATTCAATAGATCTCTGAAAACAAGTTCAGTGCTAGACTTTTTTATCTGATAATAATTCTAATAGTTAATTTCTGTCTAAATGCAGCTAGATTTCTGCTATGATCTCTAAACTAGGTTTGTTCTGTATAACACCAGAAAAGTGAAGTTTGTCTGTTCTTCCTATAGTAGATAGCAACCTATATACTGAAAGTATACAGCATTATATAGATTAGTTTATATAATTTCTTTTAGATGCCTTTTTGGAAATGGCTTGGCTACATGGTGGGATACCAATATATTTTTAGTTTTGCTTAGAGTTTTAAAATTTCTGGCAATATCTATTTTTTGCTGTTTTAAGGAAAATGTTATTTATATACTAAAGGTGTTACAGTGAGTACTGTCTTGGCACCAACCTCTATCAATTTCTTTTTAAGGCAGGATGCACAGTACCACTTGTGGACCTCTGGTAATCAATGTCATAACTGTATTCAATTTTATCTTAGATATATTGATGATCTCATGTTAATCTAGGAAGAGGATGAAGCTTAGTTTATAAGATTTTATAAGATTTTGTTCCTTGGTTAAATAGCACACATGATATATGTTATCACCAAGGTACAGTGGCAGTAGACTGATAGCACACATGATGTATGTTATCACTAAGGTACTATGGCAGTAGGGTGACAGCACACATGTGTTATTACTAAGATGCCATGGGAGTAAGGTGACAGCACACATGATTCATGAAACTGGACTGCACTTAAGATTGACTCCTTTTGTTTGGTACCTCTTGGCATCTACCAAATGTGGAATTTTCTCAAAATGGCAGATTGGGTAAAACCTTGAGGAAAACATCTGCATAGTTTATCAGAACCAGTGAGAAATATATTTAGATCCTGTTGTTTTCCAGTAAAAACATTTTAAATGTGCCAGTTGTTTTTGTGTAAGCAAATCTTACACCATAAAACATTTCTAAAGATGAGGTTGAGAATCATATTTCTCAGTTCATGTTATTTATGTGTTACAATGCTCATGCTCTAACATACAAATGTGCAACTACAAGACTATTTGAAGAGTATATTACAAAGCATGCATAGAGCTTTCTGCTTAGTTTAGTAAAATCATTCTGGTGCCAAGAGGAATGAAACTGGAAGTAAACAAAAATTAGCAACTGAATGTGCCAAAAAAAAAAAAGAATGTAAGGAGAAGGATCAGATAAAAGGAAAGAAATGTGGAAAAAAACATAAATATAGCGGCAAGTATAGAAATCTCCTGGAACAACCTCATGTTGATCAGGATGTGACACAGTAAATGGTTAAGGAGAGGTGAGATGAAACCAAAGGATGAAAGGTTAATAATGGCTGACCAGGATAAAATACTACATGCATGTTGGTTTACAAAGTCCATTGAACATGTGGCTGAAACAGACAAATGTAGGTTCTGTAAAAAAGAATTGGAAACAGTGGCACACCTTGTTGCTGGGTGTGATATACTCATGGCAGTAGGCCTGTACGCTGAAAGGTGCAATAATGTGGCAAGACCGTTGCACTGGGGATTGCGCAAACACTACAATATAGAAGTAGGCGAGAAGTATTGGAAACATGAACCACAAAGCATTGCTGAGACAGATGAAGTGTACATCACATAGGATCACCCATTACTGATAGTTTAGAAAAACAGATGCAAGAAAACTAGATGTAATAGTCCATGAAAAAAAGACAAAAGTAGCACTGATCATTGAAATTGGTACAACTACCAATTACAGTGTCTCATGTACAGAGAGACACAAAGTCGTAATTTATCAGGATTTGCAGGCAGAAATGACAGCAATTTGGAAAAAAGATACCCATACAAGTTACAAAAGTAGAAGGCCAATGGGCAAGGGAGCCCGCAGGATTTTTTGCAGGGGGGTGCAAACCCAAGCCCCACCCACACAGCCCCACCCCCTCTGCTGCCCCCGCCCGCACTGGCCCTACCCCCAGCCCCACCCCCACCCACGCAGCCATTCCAGTGTCCCATTACTTGGCTATTTTTCCCCATTTGTCATAGACACTGTTCAAATCTTTCAGTGTGCATACTGTTTTATGCTTACACCCCTGGTGACTTCATTACATTTTTCAGAAATGGTTGTCACTATCTTGGTAGAAATGCTATTAACAGAGGTTTGTTGGAGGGCTAGGTTCCTGACCAGGGACTCCCCATACTCTGGAATAGACTGCCCATACATGTCAAGCAGAGTGCCTCCTTGGCCCTCTTCAAAAGGAACCTTGACGACTGGATGGGAGATAGGAAATTTACCCCGGGAATCACGTCAGTTGCCCTACTAGACAGGGGTCCAGGGAAGTAAATATTGTGGGAAGAAATAGCCAGGGAATTATTATGGCTAGGCTTGTACAAGTCCTAGGGCCAATAGCCTAGTACCAACCTTTGAATCTATGACTGATAATCTTGTCTGCTGACATTTCAGCAAATCTAGTATTTGAGCACAAAGCTGCTTTTCTTTGCTGAAATGTAGCAGATAGCTTGTGGGGTATTTTGTATAGTGTTGTGTGTGGTTTGTGGTATCCCTGTGTGGAAGTTTTTCCTTCATTACTAACTGCTCCATTACTCTCAGGTCTCTGTTTTGGCCATATTTCCCTCTATCACTAGATCTGACAGTCTCAGGGGTAATTATGGTAAACAGTGACATGCAGGAAGATGCACTTTGTTGCATGGGGGAAGCTGAAGCTTAAGATCCTCATAAAAATGACTTTTGGCAAATGTAGTCATTTTCTACAAGACTGATTTAATTCCTGTTGCATTTTGCAGTGTTTCTTTTCATGTGGTTGGTTATGGTAATTTGGCATTTCAGCAGTGTTTATTTTCCTTTTTAGAAATACATTTTTACAAAAGAAAGTATAAGCATTGATGCCAAAATATGTAGACATCCCCAGGCTCATTTGGATCCTACTCTCTCTTGCTGCTTTGACACATTGTGCTAAGGTCTCCACAAAGCTGAATAACCAAATACATTTTGGCTTTCTATACCTCATTGAGTTAACTGAATGAGGTTCCTTCTGCTCAAGTTTAAGTCTCTGGCATTGAACTCCATGATTACTAAATCAATAGTAGTGATTCCCTTGCTCTGCAATCATTCCTTCCTTTATGCTTGTGTGACCATGGAGTTGAGAGAGAGAGATAAAGCTGAAGGAGTGTGACAACCCTCAACTGGACCAGTAATCAAGGAACCTCAATCCTCACCACTGGCAACAGTGGGGGATGTTCACTGACAGGATGACAGGTACACACACAGTATTTCCAGATGCAGCTCTCTGCATAAAGTGCAATTTCCCTTATGAGCACACAGTGACCACATCCAGTTCGGAGCTGGTTTCTCTCTCTCTTTCTCCAGTTCTCCAATAAGACTGCCCACTGGCACAGCTATAGAGTTGAGTTCTCAGATAAGTGACCAAGCCAATACCTCCAGCACCCTGTCTGTCCAACCAGTGTTTGTGTCCCTGCCCAAGTAGCTGACACACACACACACACACACACACACACACACACACACACACACACACACACACACACACACACACACACACACACCTGGGAAAGCCTAGCACAGGTTTATTAGCTATGCCTCCTGCCCAGACTATAAGGTAGTTATCACTGCCACCAGTTACTCCTCAACAGCTACTTTAAGGCCCTTAAAGGGTGTCCAATCTAGAGCTAATATTTATAATTTATACATTCATTTTGTAACCATTTCAAACTATTAATTATTACAGATGTTTATTGGACATGAATCAGAAAAAGCATATAAAAACAAGCAAGCAAATATATGTTTTAGTATGAAACATAACCAAAGCGCTAAATTAAAATATTCTTAAATAAAGAAGGAGAAGTGTGTGTGAGAGGCTACTGCATTTGAAGACAATTAATTCAGAGAAGATGGAATGCTGTCATGCTGTCACATGGAGAATGCATCTGATTCTGCTGGGATTCATCAGTGTTATGAAGGGATATTTGCACTGACAGGGCAACAGAAGTCAGCACTTCTATCCAGGTGAACTGCGCTGGAAAATACTTCTACTCTAAGCTTTATAAAGATCAAATCCGAGGTTGCTAAAGTGGTGGGCATTCTATGATTTGAACGGGGGAGTCTGTCCTGCATGTAAAGTTTTTGCTTCTAAAATAATTTTTCTATACCCCACCCAGGAGCATGACTTTTTAGAGAGGATTGAATGCACCTCATGGGAACATAAGCTTAGAGTGTTAGATGGGGATTGAATGCCCCTTGTGGGAGCATTAACATATAGTGATAAGAGGGGATTGTGTGCCTCTCTTGTGAACATGACCTTATAGTAATAGGTGGAGATTGAGTGCCCTCTTGGGAACATGACTTCATGGTGATAGTTGGGGATAAATCCACCCTTGGCAAACTGTTCTGAGAAGAGGACAGACACAGTAGCTTATTAAATTTATTAAGTATTTTTTTATAATAAGAAGGGCTTGAGGTTAGCAGAAGTAAATGTAAACTGTTTGTGACTATTCTTACATATATAGGCCATGTTTTTGCTATATACAGTTAATCAGTAATAATGAAATTCGATCAGAAGCCATTCCAAAACTTTAAATCTCTCTGAAAGGCACCAGTAATACTGAAGAAACAGTTACGTTTGCAGACATATGACTCAAAAGCTCAATATAAACCTTGCAAATTATTGTAGGTATATATTTTTTCCAAATTAGCTTCAATACTGCAATAAGGATTTGATCAAGAATGATCTGGATGTCTTAGCTAACAGAGAAGTTAGTGTAAAGAAATGCATCTGTGAAGAAATACTAGGAATGTTTAGCTGGATCATATTAAGTTGGAACATCCGGCTACCAAGTATATTTTCCTTACTAAGATGGGCTTTCATGTATACAAGGTTTTTGATAATCACGGGAGATGAAAATCATAACTTGTCAGCTATAAAGCAGTGCATCATTTTTGCCATGGAAAAATGACCCTCTGTATATAAACACATAACGCTCACACACCTACCTCTCACTTCGTCCCAGCAATCCGAACGTCCTCTGGAATTCAAATTCCCAGCAGGCACGAAAGACAAAGACATAAACCATCAGTCACACAGATAAAACAGGTGTTTGCAACCTGTTTTCGTCTTCTGTGTCTGTGCGACTGGACGGGACGCAAAGGGCATTCTTAAAGAGGAACCCTTTTAAAAAAAACAAACTTTTTTTTAAAATGAAAATACTTTTAAAATACTTTTTTTTTTTTTTTTTAATTAAAATATAATGAATTTCTCGGTCAGCCGGTTCCAGGGGGGTGCAAGTGCACCCCCTTGCACCTGCCTGCGGGCACCCTTGCCAATGGGCATAATAAAAATGAATCTACAGTTGTATTTAGATATGCTACCACTGCATGTAACTATATGAATTGCAGAATGAGTCATTTCTGGGCAAATTGCTGTGAAGAACAGTTTTGGCTAACATCAAAGATTGAAACAATACTAATTTTGTGAACTTTACTTATACACTGTCATAAAAATGGGGTCAATTCTTGGCATGGTATTAGAAATCCAAAAGATTTGGAGAAATTAAACCCAAGATAAAATAATATTTAGAGGATATTGGCACACAGTTTTGTTAAGGCAGTTATTAGGTGTTATTGTGCTTTATGTAGTATTGTCTTCTTAGAATATTCTTATAGGATCATAGCATCATAGGAAGTTACTAGGCTAATGGCTCAAGGGTCATTACAAGCCTAGCCAAAATTTACCCTTGTTTACCATGATCAGCACCTATTGCCCCTGTTCAAGAGGGGCATAGTGGAATCCCCAGGGTGAATTTACAGTTACCCATCCAATCGTCCAGATTGCGTTTGAAGAAGGCCAATGAGGTGGCTTGTTTGATGCGAAGTGGGAGTCTATTCAAAGGTGTGGTTCTTGAGCCATAGTCAGGCAACTATGTTACAACTATTTGTTGTTTGTAACCATAGCATTTAAGTTTTAATGTTTACATAATTTCTTGATTTCCCTTTTTAGGTCTACGCATTTTTTATTCAGAAACACTATTAATTTTATTTATGGTAAGCAAATGAGATTTTATATTTCCTGGTTACTATGTTAGTTTTCAGCACACTGCATTCTTAACTAATTGCTGCAGAAAAGAGAAACATGCCAGCAGAAAAAAATATGATAAAATATAACGTGAACAATGCGCATATATGAAAAGTATAATTGCTTTAAGAGAAGTAACTTGTGAGACTGGTATTTTTCTGAATGTTAAGTTTAATGTTTTGAGATTCTACGTTTATATGTCTGGGTGTGTGCGTCTTGACATGGACATTTTAAAATATCATTTCTGCCCAGACTTTAAGAAAGTGATAATTTGACATGCCATGAGGATTGAAAGTGCCTATGAGACAGCAACAGACCAAGGCTCTCAAACTAATAAGAAAATGTTAAGTGTACATATGTCATATCTAAATTATACAGCAGGTAGTTAACTAATTTTGTGATAAAAATGATGAGACGATAAAGCAGGTTTCTTAGAAATGATTGTTCAACAAATCGTGGTAGTGTAGAGGTGCAGGTGTCCATACTGAGGATACAGGGTAGCTTGCCACCTACATTTAATATTAATTTCATATAAATGTCCATTTACAGTTTTGTGATTGCAAGCTTGTGCAAATAATGTGATGTGCATATTTTTGGAAATATATTCATTTTCATACACTAGTTTTGCAAATATATATTTCATATGATTCTGTATCATTTAACATGAAAGCTTGTGTTCAGAAATCTTGTCAAATATATTATTTAAATCTACATGGTTTGATACATTGCTTAGTGTTAAAAAGCAACATATGCACATAGTTTAGTGGTAGTTGTTGCCATTGTACTTGTACAGAGGTTCCTTAACAGAAGTATAAATACACCAAACCCTTGTCCACGTATTGTGATAAAAAAATGTGTGTATATAAGGTGATGAAAATCATATTTAAGGATGCATAAGTAATTGCATATTTACACACACACACACACACACACACACACACACACACACACACACACACACACACACACACACACACGCACACACACACACACACACACACATGCACACATTCACTGTTGACTTTTTTTTTAAATACAAATTGTTGCCAAGAGATATAGAATGGACTAGAAGGCTGCCTGAAGGCTCTGTAGAGGTGGGAATGCAGCTTTCCTACATTCCTGTCTTTGCCTGCCTTGTCTTTAAAAGAATGTCCTATCTATTTCTGTGTACTTTGCAGATTATTACAAGCTAACACATGCCAAAACTCATCAAATCATAGTTGCCTACAAAAATATAATACCTTATATGACGCCTTTTTTTTATTTTAAAGAACTTTTACTAGAGTGATAGCTTGTGACTGTACTCTTGCACAAGTATTTGTACCATGTGCAGAAGCTTGGGTAGTTTTCGGTCATGTGCTAAAACACAATTTTATTAAGTGTAATTTAAATTAATCTTAAATTATTAAAAATAATGTCATCTGAAAGGTATAAGATGCAAGTTTAAATATGAATAACTAGTTACTAATTTACAAACTTGGAGTATATTGTATAAAGTTATAACATGCTCAAAATTATTTCTGAAGCACATCACAAATCATATCTTAAAGTGAGAATATGGCTGGTAGTACAATGTTGTATGTTGCAGGGTATTTGACAAATGCGGTAATACTAATGATTTATGCAGGACTCAAACTGATTTGTCAAAAAATAATGTCAGCAAAATAGATTTTGTTTCCATGGCTGACGTAGATAACAGCAACCTGTATACATTTTGTGAGATAACAGCATTTTTATTTATTATTTTATTTTATGTTTTTTATTTTTCTGTTGACGGTCTTGATTGTATAACAAGGCAGTGGTAACATGGTCAGAACTACTGTGCTAAAAAAATATTAACTTTTTTTTTCTTTTGTAAAAACTCTACTTTCAGAGATATGGGATTCTTTAAAACAGATCTACAATTATGTTAAAGGAGATATATTATAGCTAAACTGTCACTGCACAGCAGGTTAAATGCAGCTATGGTTTGTCTGCCTAGTTTGTACAACATTTGGTAATATTGTAACAGTGATGACGTCTTTGGCATAAAACAGGCATGCAAACTCAAGTGCACAAGTTTTCTTGGTTTCACATTTTTTTAGGGGGCTGAAATTTCATGCAAGGGTTAAGTTATATAACAATAGCGGACAAAATAAGGAACACCATTTACATGGGACATTAGTAACTTATACTGGTAGGGAAAACATCATTTATGACCAAAATAAAAATTGTATCAATACTGGGGGGGGGGGGGGGGGTCATAAAAGTTACCTCAAGGAGGACACAATGTGTACACCTCCAGGTAATCCTTTTGTTTTCAGATTCAGGCATAACACACTGCTTTTGCATGAAAACATGCATCACCCTTTTGGGATGTCTTTGCAGCTGTGCTACATACTAATGAGGCAGTTCAGGGGAGAGGCATATACTAATTAGTAATGTACTTTCTTCCATGATACTGCCTCCAGGAAGGTATCTACGTACTGAGCTATGAATAGAATTACTTAACCAAATAAATCGGCACTGCCACACCTTTCTCATTGAGGTATTGAACATGACCAAATTGCTGTGTTCGTCCATCACAGTGAAGATAATTATTGTGAAGTTTAGTTGTAGGGTAGGGTTAAAAGGTGTGTGCATGAATGCGCATGAGGGGATGCATTTCTGTGTATGTGAAAAGATGTGTGTCTGCCTCGGAGGTAGCAGTAGGGAGGTAGTGAGAGGTTACCTTATGTGTGTGTGTGTGTGTGTGTGTGTGTGTGTGTGTGTGTGTGTGTGTGTGTGTGTGTGTGCATGAATTGCTGAGTGTGGGAGTGAATGCCATTGGGTGTGGATGGGTCTGTTTATTTTGTATGTGTGTGAGTGGGGGGAATATGTTGGGGGGGCTGTCATACTTTCACACCTTTCTAGGCTATTCAACACACCTCTAGGCTAAAGAGCAAAGCCTGCAGCAAGTGGTTGGGGGAACCACAAGCCACAAGGGATAAATCCTAAAATTTGTTCCTGAGCCACACTTAGACAGAATAGGAATTGGGGTGAGGGGTTGAGAAGAACCACTAGCCACCAGGGATAATGCTCTCATGTCTTATCAGCACTGAAACAGTACAAAGGTGGGGAAGGAGCAAGGAGCACTAGACACAGGGATAATGGTCTCATGCCTTTGCAGGACTTTAAGAGCACAGAGATGGGGAGACACTAGACAACTCTATAATGCCTTGTGCCTTAATAACACTATAACAGTACAGGGATTGGAGAGAGTACTAGACACCAGGGATATGCAATATGGCATTCTTAAAGGCATATAAGTGAAATGCAAGACAAAGGAAAAAGAAGAGTGCCTTAAAAGGCACTAAGCAGAGCTCAAACCCTGTACCCTCCCACCCCAGATATTGTCTTACTGTGCAACCACTAGACATCAGGGAACTTGTTAAAAAATAAGTAATTAAAAGAAAAAAAAACATATGGAGAAAATACATTTGTATCATGCATCTAGACATGTGAAACCTGTACATTAGCCTGCTGCACTACCGTATATGTCAGTGCAGTATGTGCTTCTTTACAATATTGAGGATTTTGGGCATTATGCAATGCCTGTAACATCGTGTTGAATGAGGAGGAGGGATGGGAAATGTTAATCACACCACTCCACCTTGTAAACAGTATGCCCTGGCATACAGTTTCTAAAGGATTTGAAGTGTGAAACTCAAATGTTTGGCATTATGGACTGACTGCCAGTATCCATGAATTACCTGGGCAGGGTAAAAGGAGAAATTGTGGACATTCAGACAACAGGGAAAGGTTAAGGTTATGCAGTGTGTGTGCATTTGTGTTCTACTGTGTGGTTGTGTGAGTGCCTGGGAGAGTAATCGAAGAGTGCCAGTGCTTACATGATGTAGCTGCCACAATTAGCTACCACAGGGCATGTTGAGTTGTACTTTGTGGTAGTTAACTGAAATTCATAGATATGCAAATTAGCTGATAATGAGGTCTATCCTTATTGCAACTAATGTGTCTATGAATCACACAATACTGTGCTGTGGTTTCAGAGTCTTTTTATCATAGGCTCTAAGATCTGTTCTCGGAATCTTAATGAGTCCTTGGGACTGTGTAGTTTAGTTTGTGGAAGTAATCTTATGAACATGTTGAAAAAATATTGAATATGTTAAATGCTGGCACCCGTTGTGTTAATTTGATCCCAAGTTATTATAAAGGGAGTTTGTTAATGTGACATCAGGCAGTTCTGTAAAACAAGTGAAGTTTTGTTGTCTTTTTCATTTAGCCAAACACGCAGCATTAACCATTTAACATTTTTATGGCGACAGAAGAAAGCTGGAAGTAAAATGAATGCACCGAGGGCCAAGATTTCTGTTGTTAATATAAGGTTATATATTAGCTTAACATTTTAAAGTGTTTTTCTGAGTAAGGTCACAGTTAAAATTATTTTTGGTAGCTGAATTTTTTTATGCTTTTTATCCCTTTTATGCTTTTGCTTTGTTTGCCTTACAGAGCATTAAGCCTCCCCTAATGAACCCGAGTCAATTTGTTCCCTAGTGGGTGGGGATTCTGAGATATGCTAGGGTGAGAGCCATCCATTTGGGTCATCATTTGGGCATATATTGTGGAATTTGTACTCCGGCTGGCACCAGGCTATGGGTGCATTTTGGATCCTAACTCCACCCCCTGATGGAGGGAGAGGATTACCTACGTTAATGCAAGGGGTCACAGTGCCCTCCTCCTATAAATGCATGCCCAAGTGTACTCACTAATAGGGCTACCTCCAGATGTTGGCTTGCTGAGGTTTAAGCCTGCCCCAAAACTACACACTGTATCACTGCCCCTATTCCGAGGAGTTGTGGATGCATGTATCCTGCTCACCCCACCTTACCCCAAGGATGGGCCCATCCGTCCCCCCCCTGCCAGTGCCATCAAGTGCCATGCTGCTAATTGTACTCAGTCACCTGGGTCATATTCTATGCTTTATCCATCTGTGATGCTACTGTCGCTAAATTTTGCTGGCTGAGGTTTGCAGAAACTTGCTCTCAGAGTGAAGCAATAACTCTGAGCCTGGATCCAAGTCTGACATAAGCATAACCAGGAAGGGCTGGAAGGTGAAGGAAGGAAGAAGGAGGGAGGAATTCAAATTAACTTGACATTTTTTTTCTTTTTGCCTTTCATCAATGTTTTCAGAGAGTTTGCATATTGAGAAGCATAGAGAATTATCTTTATTGAAGATTTTGTAATATTTCTATTTGAGCTAGAAACTAGAAACTACTAACAATTACCCCAACCACCGTTCCCTGAAAGCACGGAACACGTATATTACATGTTCCCCCAATATGTTAAATTATATGTTATAATATGTTATTTAATACTTAAAAGGTTTTTTTTAAACTAATGTAAACATGCATCCAAACTCATTACAACTTATACATAAGGTAGATTTAATGTTTTGTGTTTTATATTTTATATTTTATATGCCCTCTATCCTCACTTCTCATGAATTCATCCCTAATGAAATCTTCAGTTAATAAAAATAAAAACATAGTTGTGAAAATAGTTTAAAAGTATGTGAAGAATTAGTTAGGTCCTTGTTAAGCATATTTCCCACTTGTTACACTTTCATAAAGATCACTAAACTACACTATACAACCACCAACTGAAGAACTTAAATATACAACTATAAATTAACTCCACAAAGATAAAATTCATATCAATAAATAAAAATAAAAAATAATAAAAGATAATTATGAATATAAATATAAATTAATATAACCAAGGTGTTCATGAGGCACACTCAGAATATTTATATTTGTAATTATAGTTTTAAGCATGTGAAATACCAAGTCAATTATATATATATCTATCTATCTATATATATATATATATATATATATATATATATATATATATATATATATATATATTAAATATAATCATCAAATACTAAACAATGTTAAAACATACCTATATAAAACTATCTATCTTGACAAACTTTTTAATTTCAATATACACTTGATTGAATAAAACTCATTCAATCCTGGGTACTGGCAGGCCCTAGACCGTATTTGCCACATTAATTCAAGTCTTTCTAGCATCCTTGAATTTCCGATCGGTCTTCCCGATATAAAATACAGGGCAGTTCTGACAACAGGCCATGTACACCACCCTTTTAATGTTACAATCAAAATTCTGTTGAATCATATAGTTCACCCCTCTAATACTATGTCTATCACCAATGTCCATGTGTGGGCAGTAAGCACACCTACCACATTTTGCCATACCTTTCCTAACTGTTCTTTTACTATTCTCCTTATTTGTTGCTAGTAAGGATTTGAGGTTATTACCCCGTCTAAACACCACCTTGGGAGGGTCCTTCAATTTAAAGGTAAATGTAGAATCAGACCTGATAATCTCCCAATTTCTGTAAATAATCTCCCTGATATTATAACCGTCTAAACTAAACTTGGTAATAAGACTGACCCCTACATTTGGTTCCCCTTCTGTGACCTGGTCAGTGGTTAGAATTTCAGGAAGGCCAAGTTCCCTTTTGTTACTGAGAATGGGTTGATAAAGGCCCCTGATTTTCTTCTCTTTAACTTCTTCGGTCAATTCCCTAATTAGCTGAGTCGGATACCCTTTTTTGGAAAACATAGTTCCCAACTTATCACACTCCAGCGAAAAATCAATGTCTTTAGTCACCATGCGGGCACGCCTAACTAATTGACCTTTTACTACTGAGCGTTTCTGGAATGGAGGGTGACAATTACTGAAGTGGAGGAAGGCATTGGAATATGTGTCCTTTCTATAAATATTTGCAAAGTAGCAGTTATCATAAGAGCCCTTATTTAGATGAACATCCAAATATGCAATACTTGCTTCATTAAATGTGAAGGTAAATTTCAAAAATGTAGTTGTATTGTTAAAATAAGACACCAAATTTTCCACCTCGTTTTCCTTTCCATCAATCTGTAAAAAAATATCATCTAAATAACGAGTGTAAAACTGAATTTTGTTTTTAATGTGTAGCACTTTGAAAACAAATTCTCTTTCCCAGTACCCCTTAATTAAATTAGCAAAACTGGCACCGCATGGTGACACCATTGCTATCCCAGTCTTTTGAACAAAGAATTTTCCATTGAATGTGATAAAATTGTTCAACAAAACCACGTCCAGCATTTCAGCCAATAGGCTGATTTCATCATTCGGTGCCCCCAATTCATACAGTAACAATCTGAGCAATTCAATCCCTTCCACATGGGGGATGGACGTATACAGGTCCTTCACATCAACAGTTAAAAAATTCAGGTTGTTACTGAACTTTAACTTTTGAATATTAGCCAGAAATGACCAGGAATTTTTACAAATCTGAGATTGTGACAATACATACTTTTTCAAGTGAGCATCTATGAATTTTGCGCAGGCATACGTGATGCTCCCCCTTGCGTCCACCAGTGGTCTCAATGGTGAATCCCTGATACATTTATGAATTTTTGGGATGCCAAACAAGATCGGTATTCTAGGGGCTGGCATGCTGATGTATTTATACACATCCACATCTATCCTGGCCTCTAAAAAAATTCTTCTATCAGAGAATGCATCTTCCCATATTCAACATTCAATGCGTTCCGTGACACTTCGACATAGGTGTCCGTTGCTATTATCTTTTCCATTCTCAGTTGATAATCATTATTATTCATAATCACCAACCCCCTCCCTTGTCTGGCTGCATCAGTCTTATCTGTGTTTTCTGTAATAACATTAATGCCTGCCTTTCGGCCCTTGTTGTGTTATTGAACCTGTTTGAACATCTTTTTTGAACATCAAGTAAATTATAAAAATCAAATTCACACATTTGTTCGTATAATAACAAAGTGGGGTGAATTTGTGGACAAAATGTACTTGTAATATAAAAAGGATTATTTAATGCATTATCCTGACTGAAAAGAATTTTAAAGTTCAATTTCCTGATGAATAATTTTAAATCAATAATAGAATCATTGAAGTTGGCTTTAGTTGCAGGGACGAAAGTCTTACCTTTAGCTAGTAAATCCGCTAGTACTGAATCTATAGTTAAACATGAAAAATTCTAAAGTCACCTTCAGTGTTCAAAGTCCCATCACAACTCAAGGATGATGTTTCCACTGTTTTGGATATTGTTGTTGCCTCCACACGGGGTTGTAGGTTACTCGGGGAAGGCCTTGCCTCAGGTTTTACCCCAAGGCTTGTCTTCGAAAATTTACATTCCCACTGTTGCTTGCACCATTGTTATAAGTGTTACCCATATGATTCTCCTCAGGTGGGTGCCTGACCTCATGGTTAGTATTTGGTCATTTAGAATGAGATTGCGTTTGCTCCATTCCACTCTGAAATCCACCTATTTCCTCGGGTTGACCAATCCCTACTGTTGTTTGAAAAGCTGGGGGTTTTGGATAAGCCAAACCCAAGTTGTATGCCTCTCTGTCTCTCCTTAATTTCTTCATTTTAGTTGCTTTCAGTTTTTCCAGGTATTGATCGATACTGGCAAAACACCTCTCATAATCGTATTTATATCGCATAAAGTCAGTATCTTTCTTTATGCACTCATCCAATGGGATAATTTCCCTAAGGAAAGTATCTGCTGTGAGTTGGTAATGTTTAATCATTACCTCCAATAGTTCAATTCCATGTTTGTTCAAAAGTTTTACCAATTCTTTGTGGAACAGTGACCCATCAATTAACCCGGTCGGGTATTGCAAAGATCTCAAACCTTTGGGGACAATCCCTTCCCCAATACATTCTTTAAAGTACGCTATTTCTAGCTGACCTTTGTTGTATTTAACCATTTTGGTGTCCAGTAATCTTAAATTTTCTCCTATGTTAACAACATTGTTTTGTACCCCCTTCAGCCGAAGCTTCCACACGACCACTGTTCGTAGCTGATTGCAACGAAGGTAGCTCTTGAAGCCAGCCATCCACGTCATGAACTGAAACTCCCAAAAGCCCCAAGGGTTGATCCTGTGTTTGGGCTGTTATTTCTTGATTAACACATACACCGCCATTGTTACCCGGACTACCGTACGTACTCAAGTTTAGCAATACATCCTCCAGAGAGTCAGGGGGTCAAAATACTCACTCATCTCCTCTCCTCAGTGGTTGGGTAGAGTGTAAGCCCCCAGACAAAGAGTCAAGTCTAAGGACAAGGGTTTCAACTTGTTTGGATAATTGTCCAACAATTGTTAAAGCAGCAATCCCATCTTCCTGTTGTTGTAACCTGTCTTTCGTACTGCTCGCAGAACCCTCCATTCTTTAAACAACGACAAACGAATACAAATCCATGAACAAAACCAAGTAAACCACAAAAGCAGCAAAAAAGAGGGTCCCAGCAGCTACAAAGAGCATGGAAGCAAGTCAAAATAAATCCACTTCTTTATTCACATACACGTATACACGTAAAGTGCTTTTCGTCTCACTAATAGTGAGACTTCCTCAGACAAAAACTCAGACACAGTTCGCTCCATTTAACGGAGCTTAATTGCCAGTTAAAAAATCATTAATTAATACAGTAATGGCAAAGGATTCACTTTAAAAAACTTCCACAAACTAATGCCCAACCTTTAACATCAGAAATGCATTAATTTAATCAATATTAAAGAAACTAGAAACTACTAACAGTTACCCCAACCACGGTTCCCTGAAAACATGAAACACATATATTACATGTTCCCCCAATATGTTAAAGTGTTATTTAATACTTAAAAGTTTTTTTTTTAAACTAATGTAAAGATGCACCCAAACTCATTACAACTTAGACATAAGGTAGATTTAATGTTTTGTGTTTTATATTTTATATTTTATATTTTATATACCCTCTACCCTCACTTCTCATGAATTCATCCCAAATGAAATCTTCAGTTAATAAAAATAAAAACATAGTTGTGAAAATAGTTTAAAAGTATGTGAAGAATTAGTTAAGTCCTTGTTAAGCATATTTCCCACTTGTTACACTTCCATAAAGATCACCAAACTTTACTATACAACCATCTGAAGAACTTAAATATACAACTGCAAATTAACTCCACAAAGATAAAATTCATATCAATAAATGAAAATAAAAAATAATAAAAGATAAATATGAATATAAATTAATATAACCAATATGTTCATGAGGCACCATCACTATATTTATATTTGTAATTATAGTTATTAAACATGTGAAATATCAAGTCATTTATAAAAAAATAAATAAATATATATATATATATATATATATATATATATATATATATAAATATCAAATATAATAAATCAGATGCTAAACAATGTTAAAACATACCTATATAAAACTATCTACCTGTCATCTTGACAAACTTTTTAATTTCAATGTACACTTGATTGAATAAAACTCATTCAATCCTGGGTACTGGCAGGCCCTAGACCGTATTTGCCACATTAATTCAAGTCTTTCTAGCATCAGTGAACTTGCCCTTCCCCCCCTCAACTCATCTACTTGAATGGAGTCTATAGCTCTGAATTTAAAGGAGTGTGTTGGAAATTCAAAAATATGCTTGGCCATCGCACTGTCCTGTTTCAGGGTTTGGATGCTGTAGAGATGTTCATACACCCTTTCCTTGAATTTCTGATCGGTCTTCCCGATATAAAATACAGGGCAGTTCTGACAACAGGCCATGTACACCACCCTTTTAATGTTACAATCAAAATTCTGTTGAATCATATAGTTCACCCCTCTAATACTATGTCTATCACCAATGTCCATGTGTGGGCAGTAAGCACACCTACCACATTTTGCCATACCTTTCCTAACTGTTCTTTTACTATTCTCCTTATTTGTTGCTAGTAAGGATTTGAGGTTATTACCCCGTCTAAACACCACCTTGGGAGGGTCCTTCAATTTAAAGGTCAGTGTAGAATCAGACCTGATAATCTCCCAATTTCTGTAAATAATCTCCCTGATATTATAACCGTCTAAACTAAACTTGGTAATAAGACTGACCCCTACATTTGGTTCCCCTTCTGTGACCTGGTCAGTGGTTAGAATTTCAGGAAGGCCAAGTTCCCTTTTGTTACTGAGAATGGGTTGATAAAGGCCCCTGATTTTCTTCCCTTTAACGTCTTCGGTCAATTCCCCAATTAGCTGAGTTGGATACCCTCTTTTGGAAAACATAGTTCCCAACTTATCACATTCCAGTGAAAAATCAATGTCTTTAGTCACCATGTGGGCACGCCTAACTAATTGACCTTTTACTACTGAACATTTCTGGAATGGAGCGTGACAACTTCTGAAGTGGAGGAAGGCATTGGAATATGTGTCCTTTCTATAAATATTTGCAAAGTAACAGTTATCATAAGAACCCTTATTTAGATGGACATCCAAATATGCAATACTTGCTCCATTAAATGTGAAGTTAAATTTCAAAAATGTAGTTGTATTGTTAAAATAAGTCACCAAATTTTCCACCTCTTTTTCCTTTCCATCAATCTGTAAAAAAATATCATCTAAATAACGAGTGTAAAACTGAATTTTGTTTTTAATGTGTAGCACTTTGAAAACAAATTCTCTTTCCCAGTACCCCTTAATTAAATTAGCAAAACTGGCACCGCATGGTGACCCCATTGCTATCCCAGTCTTTTGAACAAAGAATTTTCCGTTGAATGTGATAAAATTGTTCAACAAAACCATGTCCAGCATTTCAGCCAATAGGCTGATTTCATCATTCGGTGCCCCCAATTCATACAGTAACAATTTGAGCCATTCAATCCCTTCCACATGGGGGATGGACGTATACAAGTCCTTCACATCAACAGTTAAAAAATTCAGGTTGTTACTGAACTTTAACTTTTGAATATTGGCCAGAAATGACTAGGAATCTTTACAAATCTGAGATTGTGATGATACATACTTTTTCAAGTGAGCATCTATGAATTTTGCGCAGGCATACGTGATGCTCCCCCTTGCGTCCACCAGTGGTCTCATTGGTGGATCCCTGATACATTTATGAATTTTTGGGATGCCAAACAAGATTGGTATTTTAGGGGCTGGCATGCTGATGTATTTATACACATCCACATATATCCTGGCCTCTATAAAAAATTATTCTATCAGAGAATGGATCCTCCCATATTCAACATTCAATTTGTTCCGTGACACTTCGACATAGGTGTCCGTTGCTATTATCTTTTCCATTCTCAGTTGATAATCATTATTATTCATAATCACCAACCCCCTCCCTTGTCTGGCTGCATCACTCTTATGAGTTATCATAAGGGTCCTTATTTAGATGGACATCCAAATATGCAATACTTGCTTCATTAAATGCGAAAGTAAATTTCAAAAATGGAGTTATATTATTAAAATAAGACACTTTAAAACTAATGTAAAATAAGACACCAAAGTAAAACTGAATTTTGTTTTTAATGTGTAGCACTTCAATTCTCTTTCCCAGTATGCTATCATTAAATTAGCAAAACTGGCACTGCATGGTGACCCCATTGCTATCCCAGTCTTTTGAGCAAAGAATTTTCTGTTGAATGTGATGAAATTGTTCGACAAAACCATGTCCAAAATTTCAGCCAATAGGCTGATTTCATCATTCGGTGCCCCCAATTCATACAGTAACAATCTGAGCCATTCAATCCCTTCAACATGGGAGATGGACGTATACAAGTCCTTCACATCAACATTTAAAAAATTCAGGTTGTTACTGAACTTTAACTTTTGAATATTACCCTAAAACAACCAGGAATCTTTACAAATCTGAGATTGTGACGATACATACTTTTTCAAGTGAACATCTATAAATTTTGCGCAGGCATACGTGATGCTTCCCCTTGCATCCACCAGTGGTCTCATTGGTGGATCCCTGATACATTTATGAATTTTTGGGATGCCAAACAAGATCGGTATTCTAGGGTTGGCATGCTGATGCAATTATATACATCCACATTTATCCTGGCCTCTATAAAAAATTCTTCTATTAAAGAACGGATCCTCCCATATGCAACATTCAATACGTTCCGTGACACTTCGACATAGGTGTCCATAGCTATTATCTTTTCCAATCTCAGTTGATAATCATTATTATTCATAATCACCAACCCCCTCCCTTGTCTGGCTGCATCACTCTTATCTGCGATTTCTGTAATAACATTAATGCCTGCCTTTCGGCCCTTGTTGTGTTATTGAACCTGTTTGAACATCTTTTTTGAACATCAAGTAAATTATAAAAATCAAGTTCACACATTTGTTCGTATAATAACAAAGTGGGGTGAATTTGTGCACAAAATGTACTTGTAATATAAAAAGGATTATTTAATGCAATATCCTCACTGAAAAGAATTTTAAAGTTCAATTTCCTGATGAATAATTTTAAATCAATAATAGAATCAATGAGGTTGGCTTTAGTTGCAGGGACAAAAGTCTGACCTTTAGCTAGTAAATCCGCTAACACTGAATCTACAGTTAAACATGAAAAATTAAAAATTCTAAAGTCACCTTCAGTGTTCAAAGTCACATCACAACTCAAGGATGATGTTTCCGCTGTTTTGGATATTGTTGTTGCTTCCACATGGGGTTGTAGGTTACTTGGGGAAGGCCTTGCCTCAGGTTGTAACCCGAGGCTTGTCTTCGAAAATTTACATTCCCATTGTTGCTTGCACCATTGTTATAAGTGTTACCCATATGATTTTCCTCAGGTGGGTGCCTGACCTCATGGTTAATGTTTGGTCGTTTAGAATACGATTGCGTTTGCTCCATTCTACTCTGAAATCCACCCACTTCCTCGGGTTGACCAAACCCTACTGTTGTTTGAGAAGCTGGGGGTTTTGAATAAGTCAAACCCAAACTGTATGCCTCTCTGTCTCTCCTTAATTTCTTCATTTTAGTTGCTTTCAGTTTTTCCATGCATTGATCGATACTGGCGAAACACCTCTGATAATCGTATTTATATTGCATAAAGTCAGTATCTTTCTTTATACACTCATCCAATGGGATAATTTCCCTAAGGAAAGTATTTGCTGTGAGTTGGTAATGTTTAATCATTGCCTCCAATAGTTCAATTCCATGTTTGTTAAAAAGTTTTACCAATTCTGTGTGGAACGGTGACCCATCAATTAACCCGGTCGGGTATTGCCATGATCTCAAACCTTTGGGGACAATCCCTTCCCCAATACATTCTTTAAAGTATGCTATTTCTAGCTGACCTTTTTTGTATTTAACCATTTTGGTGTCCAGTAATATTAAATTTTCTCCTATGTTAACAACATTGTTCTGTACCCCCTTCAGCCGAAGCTTCCACACAACCACTGTTCGTAGCTGGTTGCAACGAATGTAGCTCTTGAAGCCAGCTATCCATGTCATGAACTGAAGCTCCCAAAAGCCCCAAGGGTTGATCCTGTGTTTGGGCTGTTGTTTCTTGATTAACACATACACTGCCGTTGTTACCCGGACTACCGTACGTACTCAAGTTTAGCAATACATCCTCCAGAGAGTCAGGGGGTCGAAATACTCACTCATCTCCTCTCCTCAGTGGTTGGGTAGAGTGTAAGCCCCCAGACAAAGATTCAAGTCTAAGGATGAGGGTTTCAACTTGTTTGGATAATTGTTCAACAATTGTTAAAGCAGCAATCCCATCTTCCTCTTGATGTAACCCGTCTCTCGTACTGCTCGGAGAACCCTCCATTCTTTAAACAACGACAAACGAATACAAATCCATGAACAAAACCAAGTAAACCACAAAAGCAGCAAAAAAGAGGGTCCCAGCAGCTACAAAGAGCATGGAAGCAAGTCAAAATAAATCCACTTCTTTATTCACATACACGTATACACGTAAAGTGCTTTTCGTCTCACTAATAGTGAGACTTCCTCAGACAAAAACTCAGACACAGTTCGCTCTATTTAACGGAGCTTAATTGTCAGTTAAAAATTCATTAATTAATCAATTAATGGCAAAGGATTCACTGTAAAAAACTTCCACAAACTAATGCCCAACTTTTAACATCAGAAATGCATTAATTTAATCAATATTAAAGAAACTAGAAACTACTAACTATTACCCCAACCACCGTTCCCTGAAAGCATGAAACAGGTATATTACATGTTCTTCCAATATGTTAAAGTGTTATTTAATACTTAAAAGTTTTTTTATCACCCTTATGATAACTGTTACTTTACAAATATTTATAGAAAGGACACATATTATAATGCCTTCCTCCACTTCAGTAGTTGTCACCCTCCATTCCAGAAACACTCAGTAGTAAAAGGTCAATTAGTTAGGGCTGCCCACTTGGTGACTAAAGACATTGAATTTTTGCTTGAATGTGATAAGTTGGGAACTATGTTACCAAGTTTAGTTTAGACAGTTATAATATCAGGGAGATTATTTACAAAAATTGGGAGATTATCAGGTCTGATTCTACATTGACCTTTAAATTGAAGGACCCTCCCCAAGGTGGTGTTTAGATGGGGTAATAACCTCAAATTCTTACTAGCAACAAATAAGGAGAATAGTAAAAGAACAGTTAGGAAAGGTATGGCAAAATGTGGTAGGTGTGCTTACTGCCCACACATGGAGATTGGTGATAGACATAGTATTAGAGGGGTGGACTATATGATTCAACAGAAATTTGATTGTAACACTAAAGGGGTGGTGTACATGGCCTGTTGTCAGAACTGCCCTGTATTTTATATCGGGAAGACTGATCGGAAATTCAAGGAAAGGGTGTATGAACATCTCTATAGCATACCAACCCTGAAACAGGACAGTGTGTTGACCAAGCATATTTTTGAATTTCCAACACACTCCTTTAAATTCAGAGCTATAGACTCCATTCAGGTAGATGAGATGAGTGTGTGTGTGGGGGGGGGGGGGCAAGTTCTCTGATTCTAGAAACACTTGAATTAATGTGGCAAATACGGTCTAGGGCCTGCTAGTACCTAGGATTGAAAGAGTTTTATTCAATCGAGTGTATATTGAAATTAAAAAGTTTGTCAAGATGACAGGTAGATAGTTTTATATAGGTATGTTTTAACATTGTTTAGTATTTGGTGATGATATATATATATATATATATATATATATATATATATATATATATATATATTTATAATTGACTTGGTATTTCACATGCTTAATAACTATAATTACAAATATAAATATTCTGATTGTGCCTCATGAACACCTTGGTTATATTAATTTATATTTATATTCATATTTATCTTTTATTTTTTATTTTTATTTATTGATATGAATTTTATCTTTATGGAGTTCATTTACAGTTATATATTTAAGTTCTTCAGATGGTGGTTGTATAGTGTAGTTTGGTGATCTTTATGGAAATGTAACAAGTGGGAAATATGCTTAACAAGGACTTAACTAATTCTTCACATACTTTTAAACTATTTTCACAACTATGTTTTTATTTTTATTAACTGAAGATTTCATTAGGGATGAATTAATGAGAAATATTTTTATCTTTATGGAGTTCATTTACAGTTATATATTTAAGTTCTTCAGATGGTGGTTGTATAGTGTAGTTTGGTGATCTTTATGGAAGTGTAACAAGTGGGAAATATGCTTAACAAGGACTTAACTAATTCTTCACATACTTTTAAACTATTTTCACAACTATGTTTTTATTTTTATTAACTGAAGATTTCATTAGGGATGAATTAATGAGAAATGAATGTAGAGGGCATATAAAATATAAAATACAAAACATTAAATCTGCCTTATGTATAAGTTGTATTGAGTTTGGATGTATGTTTACATTAGTTTTAAAAAAACCTTTTAAGTATTAAATAACATATTATAACATATAATTTAACATATTGGGGGAACATGTAATATACGTGTTTTGTGCTTTCAGGGAACGGTGGTTGGGGTAATAGTTAGTAGTTTCTAGTTTCTTTAATATTGATTAAATTAATGCATTTCTGATGTTAAAGACTGGGCATTAGTTTGTGGAAGTTTTTTACAGTGAATCCTTTGCCAGTAATTGATTAATTAATACATTTTTAACTGGCAATTAATCTCCGTTAAATAGAGCGAACTGTGTCTGAGTTTTTGTCTGAGGAAGTCTCACTATTAGTGAGACGAAAAGTACTTTATGTATATACCTGTATGTGAATAAAGAAGTGGATTTATTTTTACTTGCTTCTGTGCTCTTTGTAGCTGCTGGGGCCCTCTTTTTTCAAGGCTTTTGTGGTTTACTTGGTTTTGTTCGTGGATTTGGATTCGTACTGTCCATAAAGCATCAATGAGACATCAGTATAAGATTAAGGCCTGCTGCCGAAGATCATCACTTTACGTTTTGTTGTATTAATGAGTAGGCCATGGTTCATGAGATACTATGAGTGCTTGTTGAGGTCAAGTTCAAGATGATTTTTAATGGATGATGATGATGGGGAGGATGTATAGAGGGCTGTATCATTTGTATGCATGTATGCATGTTTATATACATATATTAATATATAGTTTCAATGACAAAATGTTAGAAAAGAGGATGATTGTAAAAAGTTAAAAGAAGAGTGGGACTAAAACTGAGCCTTGTGGAATACCACAACTATGGAGATCTGATGGTGAGAAAAATGATCTTAGTTTATTTAAAACATCTACTCCCCTTGTAGTCTGAGAAAATTATTCAGTTGCTATTTCACTGCATAATATGTGCCCTTTAAAGCTGTTTAAAGGGTCTGGCAATTCTTTAAGTCAAATATATTAGTTTGTGAATTATAGACAGCACCAGGTAAGATCTTAATACATATTTAGTCATCACTAATAAAGCACCATTATGTTTCCTGTAGTAGTCCAGTTAATGGTTAGATCAGACCACCCGTCAGTGGCAGTCACCATTAGAATCCATCCGTTCAACCCCCCATCTTCTCTTTAGGTAGTTCTCCAAGGCAAACCTACTGTAACTAGCTGATGTGCTTTATGAGGGTACAGCTAACAAAGACCACATAGCTCAGACTCTTGCATTTGCTGATAATTTCTACTCTCATCTCAATGCCTGCATTCAAACACCTGCCACAGTCTAATACAAATATAGCACCACATTTAGAAACAAATTCCCTATGGTGGAACCACTATATAGTCATGCTCAGGGCCGTCTTATCCGCATTATTGGCCCCTGGGCAAAGCAGTGCACCGGGGCCTCCATCTAAACAATCACTCACAGAATTAAAAATGAAAATGGCCGATAAAATTAAACATATATTTATTGATACTTCCAACAAAATCAGAGTTTAAACATGAAAAAACATGCTAAAAAAAACAGAACTTTTAAGAGGAACAGACCAAAAGTATGAGCAAAAAATTCTAGTCATTCTGTGAAAATCTGGTCATTTGACAGCTATGCACTCAACTCCTTGAAATGCAAGTGGTAATAGGGGTAGAGAATTCAGGCTGTTGTACCTAAGGTACAGGATTTGAGCCTGAGCCAAGCAACACTAAACAGCAGTGATCCCTAATTGAGGTATTTTACACACACACACACACACACACACACGCAGACACACAAGCACACACACACACACACACACACACACACACACACACACACACACACACACACACACACACGCATGCGCGCACACGCACGCACACGCATGCACACACACATGCACGCACACACACACACATATATACACACACACACACACACACACACACGCACACACACAGACACACACACACACACACACACACACACACACACACACACACACACACACACACACACACACACACACACATGACACTTACTTGTTGAAGTGGAACTGTGGAAGCAGCAAGGCAGCAACAAACAGAACATTAAATTCCACATGGTAGGAAGAACACGTTAAATTTCACATGACAGGAAGAACAGGTGACGCATGTACAGATGCAATTTTTAGGAAGGCTGCCACTTTGTTCAGATAACTGATATTTTAGGAAGGCTGTGTTTGGATAATTGAATGATCGACATTCTACTGTACACTTTCTAATATTTATAATTTTCATAATTTTTCAAATATTTATAATTTAATATACTGCAGTACTTATTTATTTTATCGAAAGCAAGTCACAACATACATATATTAGCATGAGGCCCTATGTTTGTGGGGCCCTGGGCAACTGCCCAGTGTGCCCATGAGTTAAGATGGCACTGGCCATGCTTTATACTAAAAGAAAAAAAAAATCCTCTCTCTGAAGAACAAACTCCAAAGTTGTTCACAGGAATGTAAACAAAGAATTATGGCACAAAATCAAACATAGCAAGACTAAGTACAAGCTAAAAATTTCCACCTGTATCAAGGACAATAATCAATCCTCCTTCAACTATGTTATTAAACTTTAGAGTTAAATGACTCGCTGATAAAAAAAAATAACAATAGGTTGTGTTTTAAGAAATAATCAGGCAAGGGGAAACACTTGTAGGTGCAGTAGACTTGATCTTATCTAAAGCACTGGAGGCACTTAGAGTGACTGAAATTAGAAATACACAGTTAAAGGAGTTAATTGAGGAAATGTCAAGAATCAGGTAAAAGGGGGTCATTGTTAAAGAAATCATCAGGGATAGTTCAAGGGTATTACCTCATGGCCTCCATCCCTGTGTGCACTCAGCTGAGCAGGGAAAGGGGGACTGTAATGGGGTGGTCTTTCCCTCATTTCCACAAGGGATGTTACCAGCAAGCAGCCCTGATCCCCCACACTGAGACATAGGAAGTGGCTTTCCTGGTCACCACATTTGAAATCACACTTCTCTTCATACTCTCTGAGTGCCTGCAACCTTTTCTTCCCCTGTGAGAAGTGAACACACCATGATTCTTCACTCCAGTCCTTTTGTGTCTGTATTTTCCTGTGCTGGTGCCATTAATAAAACCCCTATCAACTGGATAACAGTCAGGGTTCTATCCCTTTGCACCACAGAGCCAGATTTAGAATGAGTTAATTCTGTGAAATCAAATAACAAAGGGGTAATGCAACAAGACGATCAGGTTTTAGGCAACAGAAGCTCCATATTAGTAGAGCGTTGAATTTAAGCTAGACACTCCTGCAGAGAAAATATTTTGCCAGAAAATACTTTTAAACCTTTGAGTCTGAATCATTGAAGTAATGTGTTCTCTGCTGATGTATTCAGGGAGCCAGGTATACCATATAGGTTCATAGGTTCTTAGGTAGGTACTTGGCTATCTGCCCGAAGGCATTTATAAGCCTAGCCAGAATGTATTGGCTTTCAATGCCCCCTTAAATTAGTTCACTGTGCCTATGTCCAACAGAGCCACTGAAGTAATACCTGGGGTGGACTTTCTGTTTCCCATCCATTCGTCAAGGTTTCTCTTGAAGAGTGTTAGTGAGGAGCTCTGCCTAATGTAGATTGGAATCTTGTTCCAAAGCATGGAAAGTCTCCGGGACAGGAATCTATCCCTCCAGCATGCCCTATTTATTGCTGTGGTGAGGTTTAGATCCCTAGAGCATGTGGCTCGAGGGGATATGGTTTTCTTTAGGTGGAGCATGTCCATCAATTCTGAGTTGGACATGGCCTTGTATGTCAGGCAGAGATCACCTCTGAGTAGGCGGTATGCAACCGAGTACAGCTGGAGTTTCTTCAGTAGAGCTGCATAAGGCATTTGTTTGAGGCCAGTGATCGTCTTGGTGAAGTACTTTTGTGGTCTTTCCAGCTGTTGCAGGTGTCTTGTAAGGTACATCCCAAATGGGGCTTTGTACTCTATGATGGGTCTGATGAGTGATGAGTAGAGGGGCACAATGACCTCATTTGATCTGGATGCAAACCCTTTTGTGATTAGGTGGGCCACATAGAAGGATTTTTTAACCTCTTTGGCAATGTGATTATCAAAGGAGAGATTACTATCTACTTGGGTCCCCAGATCCTTTATTACAACTTCCATATTTAGATGACTGCCACCTATGTGGTAGTTTGTGGGTACTTTGTGTTTTCCAAAGGGGATGACTATGCACTTTTTTGGCATTTAGCTTGAAGCCATGATTTTGACACCAGGTATCCGTCTCAGTGAGACCCTTTTAGAGGATGTCTGTGTCAGCCAGAGAGTCAATTATTGCACTTAGTTTGCAGTAATCTGCGAACTTGGTCAGCCGTAGTCCTCCTGTGCTTGCCTGTACCTCTGAGAAGTATATGCCGAACAGGAGGGGTCCTAGGACTGAGCCCTGGGGAACGCCACTTGTAACCTGTTTAGAGTCGGACCTAACTCCTGCAACTCTCACCATGTGGGTTCTGTCCATGAGCCAGTTGCCAACCCATCTTGTGATGTAGGAGTTTATGTTCAGACTGATGAGTTTGTCTATAATACCAGAATGGGGAATGGTGTCAAAGACCTTTGCGAGGTCTAGGTAGGCTGTGTGTACCACCTTTCCCTCATCTATAGCCTTGGTAACCATCTCAAAGAAGTCCATCAGGTTTAGGAGGCATGATCTGCCCTTAACAAAGCCGAACTGGGTAGGGTCCAGTGTTTGGAGGTTCCCAATGTCTCTGTTAATGAGTTCCATGATGATGCGCTCCATAGCCTTGCAGACCAAGCTAGTCAGGCTTATAGGGCGATAGTTCCCGGGGTCTGTTGTGGCTCCACCTTTGTGGAGTGGAATAACCATTTCTGGGTGCCACTCTATGGGTACATAGCCTGTGGAGAGGCTGAGTTTGAACAGTGTGTTTAGGTGAAGGGTTAGTTCGTCTTTGAGCTTGTGTAGAATGCAGCCTGGGACACTGTCTGGTCCCATTGATGCTGTGTTTTTGGCTTGGGGGAGGGCTGTTTTAACCTGAGTGTCTGTGATTTCAGGGGCTCTACATTCTTCCTGTATGGTTATGGGCCCTTTTGGGGGTGAGGTTTGCACTGAACCTGTCTGCCAGGATGTTGGCGATATATGAGTGACAAATTCTTCACATGTGATTTGAAACTAATAGAATACTCTTTCAAATAGTAACATTGTATTAATTACCCAAAATAGTTAATGAATCACTTAATTCTTGAGTTACTTGTCATATGATAAGTTGGGCATGGTGACTAGATGTATAGATGAACAGTCACACAGTCACAGAACCACCTCAAGTAGTGTCAAACGCATACTCGCTTGACAATGATGATTTATTTACAGCATGAATAACTTGCCTGGAGAATATCATACTGAAATAAATACAAATACCATACCAATAATACATGGTCCAATGGAAGTATCAGAGGCTCTAAGGACAAGAACTGAGCAGGAACTAAAGAAACATAAGGTTAAGGTACTACTAACAAGCAGACATACCCGAAAGAATTGGAAACTAGTATAGCCATTGGTGAATTTCATAAAATAGGACATGCGTTAACTTGGTATTTAGCCCCAGAATGTGAATATATTGATTAAAAGGGAACATCATCTGTTACTTATTTTTGTAGAAATGATCTCAACTGAGCTGAATCCTAGAATGTTTTTTTCTACTATATAAAAATAAGGACCCTGAAGACAAAGCTAGATGAAGATAGCTACAAGCTGTGTACATTCAATACAGGTTTAAGAAGATATATAATTTTGATGCTTCCAGTTTGAATGTCATCATCACCAGAGGCATTGTAACAGTAGATGCACAAAACATGAAGGCTTAAAATGTTTTGCAGACTATACTGAAATGCTATTATGAGATCAGAGATAAAAACATGGTAAGAGACTGCTACAGCTATCAAACAGAGTCTAACAGTATAATGTTATATTAAACAAAAACAAGTATAAAACAATAGTGACAAGTCTGAAGTATATGGGCCACATTCTAATTTCAAAAGAACTTAAGCAAGACTCAAATAAAGTAAGAGTAATAGCACAAATACCAAAGTCAGAACACAAGCAGGTGCAATGAGAATTCTAGGAGTGATACAGTATCTTGCAAAGTTTATAATGCCAAAGCCAGAACATAAACTGGTATAATGTCAGTTCTAGGAATGAAGCAGCCTTTGCAAAGACAATTATTCCCTTCAGATAGATGTTAGAGAAAATTTTAACTTGGGGATAGAGCTATGAATGGAAAAGAGTTTGGAAATGAAGCCATTAATAGTACCACCTATATTGAAATGTCATTTTTGCTGGAAGTGGATGCCAATTAGAATTGTATAGAAGTTGTGATGTTAATCAGTTGCCTATGGGTCAAGAGCATTTAGAGCTGTACAAAGAACTATGGAATAATAAGGAATATGTTGTTATCAATATTGTCAATGTGAGAAATTTGAAATATTTACAGCAAAGATGCACATGTGGAAACAATAAACCCTTGCAAAGCATATTCATAAGGCATTCATACAAGATACCTCTGAGACTGCAGTGAATGTTGCCTAATCTACAGAAATAATATCTGAAACTAAATACATGCTAGACAAGGAAAAACGTAGTTGTTATAATGAGTATAACATATTTAACAGAACAGAATGAGAAGTTTATAAGAAAAATCAAAATCATTTTGATGATTCAATAGTTGCTAGTGAAAGATGAAACATGAAAGAATTTCAGAAATGTACTAGCAGTGAGTTAAACAATGTAGTTAATGAAAGAGAAAATAAGAGTTTTCCCACAGTAAAAGTTATCCGATAGGAAGGATTTAGTCTTTACTTTTCTTTCAGGGATGAGATAAGTTGTATCCAAAGCTTATGGAAATCTCACAAACTTATTACACCTGATCAGCTGAAAGCAAAGATGCTTATGAAAATATGAGTCTCATCTTGGTACAGCAAAATGCAAGGAATGCGCAACATCCAAAGCAAAAGACATTATGCATCGGTCAAGAATGACAGCATACTTAAAGAAAGTGGAACAAAGTAGTGATGTAAGTAACATATAGCACAGTAGCATTACATGAAAAAAATGCCTTATACAGTACAAAACAGACTTTCTAGTTTAAATACACTATGTATTTAATTCATGAAAATTATTACTTCAAGTACAATGAGTTGATTAAATTAATAGTTGTACAAGCAACAGAGTAATTATTGCACTAAAGTCTGTCTTCTCAAACAAGGTATTCTTAATGTTCTTGTGTCAGACAATAGTCAATACTGTAAAAGTATGAGCTTAAAAGATTTGAGCAACTGGGGTTTAAGCATGTAAACATAAGCCCAAGATAGAAGATGGAAATTGTCATCTTGGAGTTTTGGAATACAGATTACTCTACTGCAAAATCTCAATCTCTCACCAATTCACTTAATAACTGATAGGAGGTTGAAAATAAAATTATCAATGTCTACTACTTGACTAGTGTGAATCTCAAGGTAGGGTAAAGGAGATCCTAGACCGAAATAAAGTCTAACAAAGGTAACAATATTACTTTGACAGCACACCAGAAGATTCAGAATTGTAGAGAGGAAACAGAATAAGGATCAAATCTGCAGCCTGAAGCTGTACAAATGAAAGTGGACATATATTTAAGATATAAATGTATAGACAAGAGATATAAATGCAAGATGAGAAAGCACAGATTTACAGAGATGTAATACAGCCATATGACAGCATCATCTCACATTAAGAAGGTAAACCTGCCATATATATCATATATCAGTATCTGAGCAACCAGACCTGATCCAAAAGGAGAATCAAGAGTCTAGAATGAACAGTCCTATTCAACATTCTAGATGGCAAAACCATTGAAGAAACCATGTAGAAATATAACAGTTTGAGTGCTGATTAAGGTATAAAGACTGAAAATTATCATTCACTGAAATGTCTTTTGAGTGCAAATAATATTTGATTTAATGTAAAAAGCCCATGACATGCTTAATGCTGACTTAAAGATAATTCAAATGTGATCTGTGTACCGTAATGCAAAATACCTCATAGAATATTTATAAAGCAATATATTTTATAATTAGAAGACACATATACTATATTGAGGTATATACATTTAAATATTAAAGAGTGAACAGACAGAAATTGCATGTACTATGCTATAACTCTTTTTAGAAGTAGTCCCTGTAAAGATTTTATGGAGGCCAGCCAGACATCCAGGTTATCTCCTTGTTTACTCAACATCCAGACAGACATCATGAATGTAACAAAAGACAGGCTATCCTATGAGTTGTCACTGGGTTTGATGATGAGGAGTTTCTTGTTGAAAATTGAAAGTTGTTACAAGTTTCAACACAGAATGCCAAATTGTGGAAGCTGGTGAAGCACTTTTCAGGTGTTTCCATTTTTCTCCACTGTAGAGTGATTGTGTAATTGGTATTTATATTTTGGGTGAGGGTATAATTTGGGTGAGGGGTGGCAACAGATTTCCCCCAGGTGGGGCTACAGTGGAGGCTTGCCCCTTACAATTTCTTTGTTTTTTTTTTAGGTTTTTTGACTTTCCATTTTTGAATTATTTTGATAAACACTGAGTCAAAAATTTGTGCTACTATGGGTCATAGGTAAACTTAAAGATATGCTTAATTAATAACTGATGAAACTGAATTTCAACTCAGCTTTAGGTTGTTGGCATTAATTTTGAACCTGTAGACTGCTGATCCTGGGGAGTCACAATAAGGGAGATTATACTTGATGAGATCATTTTCAAGGCAAGTTAGATCTTCATGTATCTATAGGTTACTGATACCAAATTCTTTCAGTGTCAAGTGCCCGAATTGCAAGATACTAAGAAACATAATGGGGTGATCACTCTTTTCCATAGGGAATCACTGTCAGTGGGATTTCTATGTATGTGCTGCCAAGTGATTCCTTTGCCTTTAGAGACTTTTCCCCTCTTCTTGTCTCTTTGACTGTGGAGTGTGTATATATAAGTCCTGGGGTTTTGCCCCCCCCCCACATTTTAAGGGTTTGCTGAGAGGGCTTACTGCTCTAAGAAAATTTAACCTTTTATTATATCAGGCATTTGTGTTATGGTTGTTTTGTTCTTCAGTATATTGTAAGTTAAGGTTTCATAGGGGAACCATACACCTTCCATATAAAAATTGATATTTCTGTAACATCTCTAATAAACGCATCTAATTTAAACTATTACAAGATTTCTCTATTGTCTGGATTAAACATTACCACTTACAGTTCAAAGGTAATTTGCTGAAGGAAAGTAACACCATTCCCCAGAATGAACAGTCTACATGCTCAGAATTAAATGGTGTTAGAAAATATTTTATTTGTCACATGAGGATACGATTACTCTGCTTAAGGTATACTAAATTAAGCACATGGAATTGGAGTCTCCACGCCAGAAACTGGGCATGTTATACAGACTCATACCCTTCCTTGTAGACTCTATCAGGAAACATATAGCATCTGACTTATTTTTACTCTGGAGCTTACTCAGTACTCACTCTATTTTTTGTTGTTCATTTGTGTTTTTGAGACAGAGTCTGAGACATGGCAGAGGGTTATGATGTGGATTCAAATCACTTGTCTGGACATGGAGCAGTTAGCCAAACACAGAAAGAATGGCTAAATCGTATTCTTACTATGGAAAACAATTCTTTGGTACATAATCCAATATTTTCAGGAGGTTATACAGTTGAGGTAAATGAAGAGACAGATATGGCATTCCGTGATAAATTAAGGAATATTGAAAACAAACTTTACAAATTTAAAAGACTCCAGTGGCAAAGATTCCACATGGAAGCATCTCTCAGATACAAGATAGTACCGAGAGGATTGAGGGTATTTAACTATGCCCACTTATGGCAACCAGTTCCCTGAATTGCTAAATAAATGTCAACAACTAAATCTACAGCTCAGTTACGAATATATGCATCTGCTGGTAGATTTTTTTCTACCACAAGAAAGGGAGCTAGCAGCTGAACTTAATAATCTGCAAGACAAACTTTATGCTACCTTTTCTATGGATGTTGTGGGTGATAAAATGGATAACTTACATGAAACCATCTTACACTATGAAAAGAGGTTACAGAATATTAAAACTAAAAAACTACAATGGGATATGAATGACTTTCAAACGGGGGCGGTGTTTTTTTGGTCAAAACCACCCCCTACCAATAGGAGCCAACCTCTAGACCAACCACAGGATATGACTGAAGCCGTACATCGATCAATCAACAGAGGACCTGCCCATACAGGAAATGAAATATCCAAAAATGAAATGCCTGCATTAACAGTTACGATCGAACAACCACTGAATAAAACACTCGTGGAGAAAGATTTATTACATGGTTCTAAAAGCAATGTGACTAATGACTCTGATAATGGCTCTTGGCCTCTTTTTTCTATGCAACTAAGGGAAATAAATGGGACTACTATCAAGCCGTTTACCCTGAACACAGCTTTTCCTATCAAGAACAGATCAAGGAGCAGAGGACGGAGAGCACCAGTACGGCAAATACAAGCTTCGGTATCGGGGCAAACAGGAATGAATACATGCAGCCGGATTCAAAAGGGTTGATAGTTAACCTTTCTTCACTACAATTAACATATATGCAATTAGTCATTTTAAATAGAGGCCTGTCTTTTATACCAGCTCAAAGAACAGAAATGGTAGAAATATTAAAGGGATTAAAACTTTTTGGCAGAACACTAACTCCTAAAACACCATCTCCTGACACAACAGGTGTAAATACAGATACTGGTATTAGGACTGGCTGTTTTAGAAAGCCTAGCTGTTTTATACCTAAAACACATCCTATGGTAGATTCATTTGTATCAGTGTGTGAGAAAGAGATTCGGGAGACTTTTGAAAGTGATAGACCACAATCTTTTTATAATTTGAGCAGAGATGAAATGTGTGCACTGTCAGAATTATGTAGTTTAAATTCTATTGAAATTCGATCAGCGGACAAAGGTGGGGGTATCATTGTTATGGATAAAGTTTTTTATGTTGAACAAATGCTGAATTTATTGTCTGATAATGAGACATATATACAAATAACTAGAACTGTATTGAAGGGAGTGATAGAATTGAATTCTTTCTGTTTGACGTGCTAATGACACATATGATTTCTGAAGAATTATTTAAGTATTTTAAAATGGAACACCTGATTATTCCCATTATATATGGGCTCCCAAAAATCCACAAAAATCCAATTTGCCCCCCTATGAGACCTATTGTCTCTAGTAAGGGCTGGGCCACTGAATCACTGCCTATCTTTATTGAAAAGAATCTGCATCCTGTTTTAGACACATGCGATTCAGTTTTAAAGGATACTAAAACTTTTTTACAAAAAGTATATGTACAGACAGCTAATTTACATCAACAATTTATGCTAGTTACACTAAATATTACTTCACTTTTTACAGTTACCCCGAACCAATGGGGTATTGAGAACATTAGAGAACTAAGAATTAAGCAATTATTTTCCAGTGATAAAATTGAGTTAATATGTGGATTATTGGAAATGGTTTTAGAGAATAATGTTTTTAATTTTTGTGACAACTACTATCTACAGAAGATTGGTGTAGCGATGGGCACTGCCTGTGCCAATAGCTATGCCAATCTGGCACTAGTGCATTGGGAGAATACTGTTTTATTACCAGGACATGAACATAGTAAGCATGTAATATGATATACACGTTTTGTGGATAACCTCTTTATTTTATGGGGCAAAACAGAAAAGGAATTGATTGAATTTATTGATTACTTACACACAACAACCACATTTTTAAAGTTTACCTATAAATATTCATATGAGAACATTGAATTTTTAGATGTTATGGTTAAAAAATCAGAGATGAATAGCATAGGGACATGCTTGTATAGAAAACCAACAAGAAAGAACTGTCTGCTACATAAAAATAGCATGCACCCCAGGCATGTAAGTAGAAATGTGCTTAAAGGACAGATGCTAAGGAATATGAGACTACACAATTTTGATGAAAATCTTATGCAAAGAACTGAAATGTTGAAAGATGATTTTCTTAGCAGAGGCTATTCTAAATCAGAAGTGGATACTAGTGCAAATTATGCACTAAGTGAAAGAAGAACGAAGGGCCGACCCTATTTCTCAGAACAAATAGATCAACAATCTGGGAATAGAAATGACAATGAAGTTAAATTACGGTTCCCCATTTCTTTTACTAGTGATATAAATGTATTTTGTAGCATTTTTAAGAAAAAATTGGAATATTTTAACTACAATAAAAGAATTAAATGGAGTAATAGACCCTATACGACATTCTTCTTTCATTAATAAAAAAATCTTTAAAAAGGCAGCTATGCTATAAATCATCTAGTACTAGACATGAAGTTTTGTCACAGAGAAAAGGGACCTATCCATGCAGGAGATGCACAGCTTGTAGATATATTTTTTCATGTACTACCTTTGCTCATCCTGATAAAAAATTTAAAATAGATGCATGTTGTTATGAAGACTGTAGAACGAAAAATGTATATTTTAGTTTCTGTCAAATATGTAAGGCTTCTATATAGGTAAAATGAATAGGATGTTAAAAGAACGTGTATTAGAGCACATGAGAGACATTACAGCTGCTAAAGAAACCAATGCCCTTGCTAAACATGTTGAGAAGGAAGGTATACATCATGTCTTTACATTTTTCATGTTAGAAGTTATTAATGAAGGGCCAAGAGGGGGAGATTTGATTAATAGGAAAGAAGAACTTGAACAAAAATGGATAATTAAACTAAATGCAGATAACCCCCCAGGCATTAATGATGCAGTGTCCCTCAAATCCTTCCTTAAGGCATGGGCACTGAAGCACTGAAAGTCTTTTTACACTTATGCTTTGTATGGATTTTATTGACATGCCCCTAGTCTAACAGAATGCATTAATTATTTTTAATGTGTTGATCAAGTGTTTCTTCTCTATATATAATACCGTGCAGTTGTGTCATTTTGTAACAGTCTGAAGAAGCGATCTGGAGATCGTGAAAGTGCTCACTTTTGTTATTGCGTGAATGGGCGTACCTTACTTGAAGGTTGTGCATCAGGCCTGGCAAGCCGGTAAGTTAAAATCAACTGCCAATCATTAGCGGACTGGAGTTCCGCTGTGGCGACCCCTAACCGGGAAAAGCCAAAAGACACAATCAAACTCTTGCCGTGGAATTCTGCAACTTCTTTTTTCTTGATTATTTTTACTCCCGCTATCATATGCTGCATTTACTTTCACCCTAGCTAAATAAGCTTAAACAGACCTTTAATGAAATTGCTAATAATTCACCTACTGGCATTCATCACTGTATTGCAATCAGGCAACTTAAATGTCATGAATACTCCAACTTCCTAAAACTTTGTCAGCTGAAGCTAGCACACAAAATCCTGTATACTCTATAAAAATGTCCATATCTGGCTTCCCTCATGACATGGTACTCTCATCCACATATAATCAGATCCCAAGAAAAAAGTCATATCATGGGTTACTCCAACCAACAGTTCAAATGGCAGCACTCACTACTCCCACCACATTTCTAAACAGAGGAATTTCCACACGCCATCGCTTCAAGAAATCAAAATCCACATCACTTTAAAGCCTTATTAAATCATATCTCTATGAGAATTATAGCTATCACAGTTCAACAATTCCAGGGTAACCCAGCTCTATCCTTTATTTAAAATTCTAATCCTTTAACTCTTACTCTTTAAAAATCATCTCGTATCTCTTTATTCACTCACTCTTTATTCTATTTCCTCTCTCCCATCCTTCATATAATATTGCAGTAGCTCATTAAATTGTATCCTTTCCTCAACACTGTATCACCATTTCCTTTTTTTACCACGAAAACACGTTTATATGTTGTAAATATGAGTGTTCTCTACCCATAATTCCATTTACGTGTTCATCACATTCATGTAATTCTGTTGTAAATCTGCTCTGCTTGTAACTGTTTGAATTTCTTTACCCCAGCAAAATGAGTAAATATTATACATATGATTATATATCAATTTGGAAAATTGTAACAAACTTTTTTTCTCTGTTATTACCAATACTGTTGGTATTGCTTCCTTATTGTAATGTACTCCCATTTACAAGTTCTCCTTCACATTGATGTTACTGTGTTGTAAATCTGCTGTGCTTGTATCGATCTGAAGTTCTGTTCTCCCTGGGCCTCTGCATAAAAGGGTATTTTGGCCCAGTAGGAATTTTTCCTTGTCAACAAATGTAAATAATCAAACAAACAAATAAATAAATCAATACAAAAACAAAATAAACATTCTGTAATCTGCATAATGCAGGATAGTTTGTCAACAGCAAATGCATTAAGGATCTTTTCCTGACTTTAGCAGAACTGTTGTAGTGAATGATTTCCAAAGGAGTGTGCTTTTTTGCTTCCATAACAAACTGCAAGCTGACAGTTAATAGATACAATGCATTTATATAACATCACAGCAATGCCTATTTTCATCTGTGTTTTGATTATTTGATTCCTTTTGCATTCATGTAGTAAATGAGCGTGCAAACTGATGCTCTGTTAGTTCACTTAACAGTATCAGTCTCAAACTGATGTATCAAAGTGTTAGTTCATGAGTAGTATCTATTGATTTGATAGTGATTAGAGAAGAGATAATGGAATATAACACTGTTTATTATACTGTAATCATTTTGCCTATGATCATATTACAGATATCTTCAATTTGGTGGTGGTTGTCTTATATGTTGATCTCAGGGGGCAATTTTATGCTACAGAAGTCAGTGAATAGCTATATAATCTGATTTTTCAAGTATTGTCAAATAACTATTGTATTTGAATATTAAGGGCAGTGAAAATGCCATCATATATTGTTTTACCTTTGTGAACATGCTTATAGCTCTTTTTGGGCACTCCTACCAATGGTCTGTTTTTTTCAGCTGATGTTAGTATTGGACCATGGAACTAAATGGCATTTAAAAAAATCTCACAAATTCTGCATATTGCATTGTTCTAATGAAAACTGCAGTGTTCAGTGCCTCATCAGGTAGTACACTCATCTTTTGTGCAGGGAGATCAGAATGTTGTGGGTTCTATTCCCACTCTTGGTAGTTTTATTCAATGTCCAGTACTGGTGATGCAATACAGCATAAGAGGGATGGTTTACCCCTGAGTATGTTTTTCTTTGGATGGGATGTTAAACTGAAGTCCCATCTGCCTGAGCTGGTGGTCCCATGGCATTAAATAAAAAAGAGTAGGGGAAGTCCCCTGATACCCTGTTCAAATCATCGCTAGTCAGTATGAATACTACCCTGTATTTCTCCTGATAAGAGGGGCCTAATGATGCTAAACACATCAACAAAGCATAAATTAATGAAATAAATAAAATTACAGTGAATCTCTTTATCTACACTCTTTTCAGGTTTTACATTTTGACATCTGCACAAATGTTAGCGATAAGCAACTGGATTGTCGGTATTTCATTCTTTTATGATGGATTTTACAGTTAATGAATGATTGCCAGAGAGTTCTGTATGGGTAGGTTCATACTGTACTACATTGTCATATAAATTGTTTGCTGTATGGAATTTATCAGCATGAGTGTAAGCACAGTGGGATGTTGAGCAGTGCAGCTAGTGGAACAATTGTTCAGGGTACTCTACCCACACTTCTTTAAGTAGAACATTGTGGAGCATTTTATTTTATTTATTTATTTTAACCACAAAAGAGGAATTTATTTATTTTACTTTACATCTGTCAATGGAGGCCTGGGGAGAAGAGCTCCAAAATTTGGATGGATGCAAATTATACAATAAAACAGTGACAGTAGATGAGCAAAATTATATACAGAAAAAAATGATAGATTGGTAGTAAGAAATATAATGGGTAAGAGGAAGAAAGAACTAAGTAAAGAAGTTATATTAAGGTTAAAAAAGTAAGAGAGTATAGAAGTAAAGGATAGTGTGCAACGAGACTAATCATGAGAAAAAAATAGGAGATTAAGCAAAAATGTAAGAGAACACAAAATAGAGTGAGGAGATGTAAAATTTGCTACTGTTGTCAGGAGCAAAGCCATTTTGTTTGAAGATATGTTTTTAACAAGTAGATCCATTTTTCTGGATTAGTTTAATTTCTGAAGTCAGATGGAATATTGCTTCATAGCCTGGTGATGTAGACACTGTAAAGAGAGTCTCTATAATGATTGTTTGATTTAGTTAACTGCAGAAGTTCTGAATTTGTGAGAAAGGTTTATTTGGGAGTATAGTTTGATACCAAGTCAGTTAGAGACTGACAGGTATCAGGTTTGTAGAATATTTTATGTGTGTTTTTTAGCTGGCTTAGTGTAATTAAGTGATGGAGTTCTAGCCAGTCATGTTTCAAAGAGCAATACAGTGATGGGTTCAGCTTATAATGATAGCTACAAATTTGCAATTCTGTTATACATAACATTTCCAATTTGATTAGGTGAATTTTAGGGATTTTAGTTAGGATGGAGGGAGGGTATAGTTGTGCGGGAAGGAGAAATGCTTGCACTGTATTCAGCTGAGCAGTCTTAAACTTGCATTTATATAACATATACTATAATTTTTCTTCAGTGTTGAGGTGACATAATCTATGTGTTTATCAAAACATAATTTTTGATCAAAGATTACTTACTCAAGGGTGTTTTGCCTGGGAAACTTGTTCAGTTATAGTGTTATATTTAAATACAATTGTGATTACCAATTAGTAGAAGCCTAGTTGTATTAGTGTTTAGTAGTAGTTGAAATGTTTGTAGCCACTCTTCAATCATAGTAAAGTTTTTCTGGAGGGTGAGTTGGAGGTCATTAAGTGAATTAGCTGAATAGATTAATTTGGAGGCATCAGCTCATTGTATGAATGATGCACTAGGAATGATGGTTTGAATTTTATTGATAAACATTGTGAATAGAATTGGTCCTAGGATCCATCTCTCTGAAACACCTATATTGATTTGGAAGGAAGTCTGAGAGTGATTGAAGCTAATGAACAATTTGGGTACAGTTTGTAAGACAGTTGGAAAACAAAGTTATTGCTTGGTGTTAAGGTTCATTTCAGCCACTTGATGTAGAAGCTGATGGGATACAGTGTTAAAGGACATGGATAAGTCTAAGAACGACAGCTGTAAAGAAGCCAAAGCTTTTACTTTGGAAGATGTTATTTCAAAAGAATAGGAGGGCAGTTTCTGTACTGTATCCTGGGTGAAAACAATGCTGAGCAGGAGACAATAGATTTTTGAGAAGAGATGGACAGTAATTGTTTTTGAACCCAGTTTTCTAGTATTTTGGAAAGTGGTGAACTGGGTTGCTTCATGCATCTAAAACGAAAGGGCTCATGGGTTGCTGTACCTGATATTTTGGGCTGCCTAGCAACACCAGAATCTCTGTAGTCTGAAACATTTCTATTTATTTGTTTTAATCAGGTATGTGGACTAGATAACAAGAAAACATTTTTCAACCATAACTTACTTAAAACACAAAAGCAGTGAAATTCAAAGGTAACATAGATGTACCTAACTGATCAGCAAAATCAATAACAGACAACTAAAATAAACTATTAAAGAAAAAGGACTTAAAGGTTCGACTTATTATTTAATAAGTAAATTAACTAAAACTAATAAAATTATACTCCATCAGTGAATTATCCTACCGTCTAGGTACACTTAGTGCATAGTTCCAAGGAAAGGAGGGATATGACATATTTGGTAATACAAGGTGGAATGCACTCAAACACATTAATCAGTAACCATCATCAGAAGGCCAGCTGAACACGGGAGTGTGGATTGCAAATAAAAAGAGAAAGCGGAGACTCCACTTTGCAATTTAAGTGACCCCTAAGCAGAAATTCCAGTGATCTAGTTTAACTTGATTAGGTTTTAGTGATTTAAAAATCAGAAGATTAAGAAGGGCTCAAAATTTTGTATGAGAATGTCCTAATTTACCAAAACATGGAAAAAGAATGTAGGAGATGGACTGGAGAGCTATCTGAGGAGGAGCAGCTGATCTGTGATATATAGCAATAAGTAGCCTGTTTTTTTTTTTTTTTGCTTATTTGTAGTAATTGTTTATTCTAGATATGTATAGCAATTTTATTGTATACTGCATACTTGTACTGAATTTCATAGCTATTGGCTCACTTGTGATAAACATTTCTGTAGTGTTTTCTGCCTAAAATAGTTTTGGTCATAGCTGTAATATTGTCCATGTTCCTGATTGTGTTTGTAATAAACATTTCTACAGTGTGGTCTGCCGAAAATAGTTTAGGTTGTAGCTGTAATATTCTCCATATTCCTGATTGTGTTGTGGGCCTAGTTGTTTGTTAGAGGCTCTTTTCTGAGCTCATTGTCCAGACCATCTTAGTTAGCAAAGACCACCCCCCACTTGAGTGAGAGTTTAGTGTTTATGGTCATTGTCTAGTTAGGTTGACAGGGCTACGTCTTGGAGAAAGCACCTCACTGGTTCTTTTGAGCTTTTTTTTAAAGTTGTTTCAGGTTTCAACTTTCTGTTAAAAAGTTAACTTGAGTGTTTCAGCCATTACACAAGGAGCTATCTGAGGAGGAGCAGCTGATCTGTGATATATAGCAATAAATAGCCTGTTTTTTGCTTATTTGTAATAGTTACTGCTTATTCTAGATATTTATAGCAATTTTATTGTATACTGCATACTTGTACTGTATTTCATAGCTATTGGCTCACTTGTGATAAACATTTCTGTAGTGTTTACTGCCTAAAATAGTTTAGGTTGTAGCTGTAAAATTGTCCATATTCCTGATTGTGTTTGTGATAAACATTTCTGCAGTGTGGTCTGCCTAAAATAGTTTAGGTAGTAGCTGTAATATTCTCCATATTCCTGGTTGTGTTGTGGGCCTAGTTGTTTGTTAGAGGCTATTTTCTGAGCTCATTGTCCAAGCCATCTTAGTTAGCAAAGACCACCCCCCACTTCAGTGAGAGTTTAGTGTTTATGGTCATTGTCTAGTTAGGTTGCCAGGGCTACAGCTTGGAGAAAGCACCTCACTGGTTCTTTTGAGCTTTTTTTAAAGTTGTTTCAGGTTTCAATTTTTTGTTAAGAAGTTAACTTGTGTGTTTCAGCCATTCTCCCACCCTTCCTACCTACTGGCATCTTGTCTTTATACCTGCTGGCCACGTGCAGTTCTCCGCCCCTACTCTAAATTTGATCTAGTTGGACACTCCTCCCAGTCTAGTGTCATTAGGTCATTCTACCTAATACAGAGAGAACATCTGAGAAGGCCAACCCACTTAGTTTCTTTCCTTCTGTTTCTCCTTTCTCCCTGTCTTAAAAAATAAAATGCCTGAATCTCCTTGTGTTCTGACTGTGCTTCTCAAACATTTTGGAAATATAGAGTATGGTTTAGTGCATTTATTAAAACTGTATTTGCCTTAATATTGCTACAACTCAAGTACTGTAGGTTGCACTGCATCTGAATTGTTTTAGTGTGTTTTAGCTGCTTTTCTGTATATATAGACTTTTCTGTATATGTAGACTAGCTACTTATTCTACTGTATTACTGCCTCTTGAATCGTTTTTCATTTGTGCACTTGCCTTGCTTCATTTAAACAGTTTTAAATTGCTAATTTTGTAGAGTTATAATTGTATTTACTATTTAGGGCTACACACTCAAGTGTGTTAGCCTTTTCTGTGTTTATTTAGTGCATTATTGCATTGTTTAGCCTGTTTTAACAAACAAAAAAAAGACTATCTTGTTTGCTCGTTTCTCGCCTTTCCTAGCTAGTATAGTCCAGATCCCAGGCTTTGCTGGCTTCAGGACTTTATTTTCTGTGTTCAGAGCTATCCAGACCTTGCTGTGGTAGAGGGAAGTCCTATTGGTTACCAGTGGGAGTGATGAGCATTGTACTGCCTATCTAACACTAGAGGAGTGGTTTCCAGCTCTGAAATTGTAATTTTAGCCATTTTGGGCTGATTTCTATCCCTTTCAACCTTCTGGCTTAAATACACGCATGTTTATGCATTTTTCACATTGTGCAGCACTGCAGGGTTATGGTTAAACTATTCCAGGTGCCAGAAAATCTGTTCTTCAAATTTTCCCTTAGAACTAGCTGGTTTCTCAGTGGTAGCACTAAAATCTGAACCCCTGTGACTAGCACTTGCTCTAGAACCTGCTAGAAAGCACTAGGAAGCCTTAAACTGACACAAGCACTCAACTCTCCTTGTTAATAAGAGAAATTAATCGCAGTCACGAAACAGCCTATAATTGCAAAGTACCTTGCAAATGTAAGAGAAAATAGCTCTTGTACTTTACAAAAAAGCACCTAAACAAGCATGTCCAAGGGGCAGCTTCCGGTGATTTCTCCTGTTCACCTGGTGAATCTGGGCATACTGGGGCAATGCAGCAACTACCTCATGTACACAGACAACCCTCTCCTTCTACCACCCAACACTACAACCTGCGAGAGATGCACTTACATAGCCAAACTAGAAGCAAAACTCTCTCCAGTCAAGATTGTGCTAGACAGTCAAGAGGAGAAGTTTAACACCTGCACTACACCTCAAGCAACACATAGCCCTTCAAAACCCTCACCACCAAGACCCACACATAGGAACACTAAACACACATATGTGGAGGCCCTTAACATTAACCTGCCCAAGCAATAAGGACCTCCAAAGCTGAAACTCAATCAAACACTAGTCACAACCAAAGTGACACATAGCTCACAACACAAGTGTGCCACCCAACAACAGCCCCTAAGGCAAGACAACGTACCCAACACTTTAGTCATAGGTGACTCTATAGTCAGGCACACTGATGTCCCACTCACCAGGCTGAACAAGGAGAAAATTACAGTTAGCTGCCTGTCGGGCACCAGGATCTGCCACATAACGCATGCACTCAAGTCAATCCACAACAAGTACAAATACGACTCTGTCATTGTCCATGTTGGAGTGAACGACTTGAGATGTACCTCCCTGGACTACATGAAAAGAGACATAGAAGAGCTCTCAGATCATGTAGCCCAGGCAGGTATGACCCTAGCCCTGAGTAGCATCCTGCCTTCACCCAGAATGATACCACAGTATAATGACAAAATGACTAACTTCAACAATTGGCTAGGCTTCTGGTATCATTCAAAGGGGATCCAGTATCTGTCTGCCTGGGATGACATGATCGACAAATCACAATGTTTTGCCAGAGATGGTCTGCACCTGTCACCCCTGGTTTTCAGGTTACTGGCTAAAGCTCTTGCCACCCCTATAGTGCCTTTTTTAAGCAAGGTTCAAAGGACAAAACCACCGCTGTAACAGATACAAGCATACAAAATCTGAAGGTAATGCTACTCAATGCTAGAAGTCTAAACCTCAAAATGCCCTCTCTCGAGGCACTCCTAAAAATGGAGAACATCGATATCTGTGCAGTAACTGAGACCTAGTTCAAGGCTCCAGAGAGCACCCCTGCAATACCAGGCTACAACTCTTACCACACTTTTCGGCCACCAAACCAAGACCGAAACACTAAAGGTGGAGGAGTGTCCATATTCACCAAGGATATTCACACCTCCAGGCTAGTTGCCCAACACAATGCATCTGAAATTCTCCAGGTGCAACTAACACTAGGTAAGACTGCAATCCAAATTGTAGTTTGCTACAGATCCCCCACCATGCCCAAAGAGTTTCACTACACCTTTCTAAACATACTGGAAAATATTAAGATACAACCAAACACCCTAATACTGGGTGATTTCAACTACCCTGCCATTAACTGGAAAAAACTACTCAGGTACCAACACCTTTTCCCAACGGTTCTTGGAATTCATAAATTCCAACGCCTTGGATCAACTAATCCATTGTCCCACCAGGGGCTCCAATATCCTAGACCTGGTCATTACCAACATGAGAGATAGATGCTCCACACCAGTGGTCACCCCCTCATTGTTCAAGTCTGACCATAAGCAAATCACACTTGACATCCACATCCCACCCCCCAGTAAGGAAACCTCAGTAAAAACTTCTCCAAAGCCAACTTCATGCTACTCAAGTCTGAAGTGACAAACTTCATGACACCCATGCAGATGGGAGCTGAAAGTTTGACTGCTGAATCCTACATTCAGGCACTGTACGAGCACATCCACTCGTGCATGAATCGTGCCATCCCAAACAGAACCAAGATACTCTCCTCCAAAATAAAGAAGCCAATATGGTGGTACCCTGCCATAAGAAAACTATACAACAGAAGAAAAAAACTGTTGCAGAAAAGAGGAAAATCCCAGGATGCAAAAAGCTCCCTTACCAGCCTCAGTAAGAAGCTGAGATCCCTCATAAAATCATCCAAAGCTAGTTATGAAAATAAAATTGCCAAAGATTCCAAAGACAACTACAAGGCATTCTATATTTATGTCAAGAATCTAAATGGCAATGCTGAGATATTCTCTGAGCTATAACAGAATGGCATTAAATATACTGATCCCAAGGATATTGCCAATATCTTGGCAGATCGATTTAGTGTCAATTTCAACCCCCCTCTCACCCCCTAAATGGCCCATCTCAATACCAAAAGATTGCCAAATTCTGGTAATCATGGCTACACAGGTAGAAACCACACTCTCCAAAGCTAAGAATACAGCATCCATGGGACCAGATGACATCCCGGGCTGTGTACTACATGAACTACAAAATGAACTGGCACCTCACCTAAGTGTCATGTTTAATCATAGCTTCAACTCAGGCTTCATGCCCACTGAGTGGCGAACAGTTACAGTTATCCCACTCCACAAAGGGGGATCCATCTTGGATCCTGGGAACTACCATCCCATCAGTCTGACGAGCCTGACCTGCAAGGGCATGGAAAGCATTATCATGGAACTTATAAACAAAGACAATGGCAACGTTCAAACACTGGACCCCACCCAGTTTGGGTTCGTGAAGGGCCGATCTTGTCTTCTGAACCTGATTGACTTCTTTGAATCAGTCTCCAGAACTGTGGATGAGGGTAAGGCGGTCCACACATAATATCTGGACCTCGCCAAGGCCTTTGACACCACCCCTCACTCTGGAATCATAGATAAACTTACTAAGCTGGGCATAAATCCCTATGTCACTTGATGGGTTGCCAACTGGCTTACTGACAGAACCCAGACTGTAAAAGTAGCTGACTCCAAATCCAGCTCCAGACAAGTGACAAGTGGAGTACCTCAGGGTTTAGTCCTGGGACCACTCTTGTTTGGTATCTACTTCTCTGAAGTACAGACCAACACTAAGGGACTCTAGCTAATAAGGTTCGCAGATGACTGCAAACTGGGAGTCATTATTGAATCCCCAAATGATGTAGATATTCTACAAAAGGGCCTTACAGAAACAGATGCTTGGCGCCAGAGCCATGGACTCAAGCTTAATGCCAAGAAATGTATAGTTATCCCCTTTGGGAAAAACCATGTACCCATGAATTACCACACAGGTGGCAGTACACTAAACACCAAAAGTGTGATGACAGACTTAGGGACACAGGTGGACAGTGGTCTCACCTTTGATAACCACATCGCCACAACAGTCAGGAAATCCTTCTATGTGGCACACTTCATCACTAAGGGCTTTTCATCCAGAAAAAGGAGGTCATTATCCCACTGTACTCATCCCTCATTAGACCCATTATAGAGTACAACTCCCCATTTGGTATGTACCTCACAAGACATCTGCAACAGCTGGAATGGCCGAAGAAATACCTCACTAAAAGAATCACAGGCCTAAAGCAGATGCATATGCTGACCATCTAAAAAAACTCCAGCTATACTCTGTGGCATATCGTCTACTCAAAGACGATCTCTGCTTAACATACAAGGCCATGTCAAACCCTGAGCTGTTGGACATGCTCCAGTTAAAGAAATCCCAATCCCTCAGAGCCACACACTCCAGGGATCTAAATCTTGTCATCACAATGAACAAAACATGCTGGAGGGATAGGTTCCTGACCCAGAGACTCCCCATAGTCTGGAATAGATTTCCCATACATGTCAACCAGAGCGCCTCCTTGGCCCTCTTCAAAAGGAACCTTGACAATTGGATGGGAGAAAGAAAATTCACCCCAGGGATCACGTCAGTCACCCTGCTAGACAAGGGTCCAGGGAAGTAAATAGTGTGTGAAGAAATAACCAGGGAATTGTTATGGCTAGGCTTGTATAGGCTCTAGGGCCGATAGCCTAGTACCAACTTATAAACCTATGAACCTATGAATGTGAAAATTCTGGAATAGTGAGTTAAAAAAATATGTCTCTAGAGTTAACTGAAAATGAAACTGCATATCTTAGAATATTACTGTAGCTAAAGTGGAGTAACTTGTAAGGAAAAGTACATATAATTAAAGAAGCATGAAGAACCTGGCGCTAACTAGCATTTTTCAGCAGAGTGACAGTACTAATTATGTCCTGGGATATTTTGCACGAAGCAACAGATTTTGTTTAGGTAAGTTTGTAGCGAAGAAGATACTGGAGTCAGAGACTGCAAGAAGAAATGACCAATGAATAGTAAATAATTTATTAGTAGTTGTAAACCTTGCTTCTGTTGTGAGAAATATTGAGACACTATTATAAGAAATAGGTATTGTGTACAGTTTAATCTTTATTGGCTCAGCAAAGGATGCAAAAAAAAAAGAAAAAACGTAATCAAGCAAAATTCCTTGGTATTTGTAGGACCAAATCATTCAATTAACGCTTCTCAGAGAGAGAGAGGGAAAAGATTGCCCAGTTAGGTAGTAAGGATAATATTGCTAACGTAACTTAGTCGTTTGAGTTTAAGGTGTTCAGCCTGATACAAGTGCAACTCCTGCAATGGTAATACATCTGGTAACGCATTCTACAGTACTATAAAGAGACTACGAGGCTTATTCTCTGGGCATGACTATGAAACTCCATGAGATTTGAGCAACATTTATTTATTTATTTATTTATTTTACATTTGTTGACCGGGCTAGTCCAGCTGGATCAATGTCCATTTTCAGTGGAGGCCCGGGGAGAAAAGCTCCACAGATTAAAGCAAGGTTGTAGAAATTGAACATTTACAATAAACGCTTGTGACACAGACAGTGAGCAAAAATACAAAGATATTAGTCTAGATCAAGTAATAAAAAACAAATAGTGCTATCTACGTAATGAGAAAGGCATTAACTACTTACAGTACAAATATGTGAGGATGGGGGTATTACATAGTTTAAAATGTATATACATACTTGTAAAAGACATTGTTTGTACCTGTGTTTTTTTTTTTTTTTTTTTTTTTTTTTTTAGCCCATTATATCTGATGACAATGAATGTCCATTTGTACAGTGCAATTTTCAGTGGAGAAAATCTCCAGGAACAATAACTAAGCAGAAAATGTAAATAACAGTACAGGTATATGGTACAGCTGTTACTTGGATAATAGCAGATATTTCAATGTACTGTACAAAGAAACAATATAGCAATTACAAAATAATAATCAGAAAAAAAGACTATAGAAAGATTAGAAAGGGAAGTTGAGTTGATTTAATAATTTTTGTCATACAAAACTTACACTGTTGCAATGATTATCCAAATGCAATAGAAATAGGTAGAGTATATATGAACATCAGACACAAAAATGAAAAAAAAAATCACAAATTATACTAAAAATTATTGCTTTCGTGTTACGCTTCACTAACTTTAGACACTGTCAAAGCAATTACATTTTTCTGCTTCAAAGAAGCAGGCATGAAGTAGAGGTTTAAATATTCTGGCAAAGTCATAGCGTCTAGTGTGATGGTGGAGTAAGTTCCAGAGTGCAGGAATAAGTTTGCTGAAAGCTAGCTCACTTGTGCATTAAATATAGTTGTGAGAGGGTACAGTATTATTATGAGATTTTAAGAAGACAATAAAGCGTTCTGATGATGAATTTATCTTGAATGGAGGGCATGCAATGACTAGGGAAATGACCATTAATCAAGTATTAGTTATTTGGTTTTCACTTGTGTGGATTTTTAAAGATGAAACACAAAATGCAGTGGTAACTTGTAAAATAAATTAAAACTGGCTCTGAATATGTTAAACACTGTGCTGTGTTTTTGCATTGAGGTTCAATCCTCTTCTGCCTTCCAAAATGGAGGCTGTACCCCCACATCCCTATAAACTATCTCTAATACTTCCAAGGTCACATTACCTCTGAGGCACAGGGAGTACTTTATAACATATATTTGGACAGTACCCATTTTCTGATGTATTATGGGGAGAAAAGCACTAGGAACAATTAGTAAGCAGACTTAAATATAATATATATTATTGACAACACTTATTCAGGTAATAAATATATGTAAACATGACCTTGGAGTTTATATTTATAAATATGGGGGTAAAGCCTCCTTATTTTGGGATACAGACCCATGCAAAAATGTGAGTTCTTCCATATTTTTATGGGTGAATACCTCTTCTTAAGATCTATGCAAATTGCCATAAGCTATATTCGCTACTTGCATATTTTAGCCTATAGATTCACTGCGTAAAAATGGTTATATAGAACTTCAGGCAAATTATATTTTTATGTTACTACGTTTTGAAATAATGTGCTGTGTTCAATCCTAAATATGTCTATGTTGAGCAGTATACTAAAACATTACTTTTAAAGAAGTTCTGTGTTTGAAAGTATACTTTGCAACAGTGTGATATTAATACATGACTTCTCAGAGGACAGTTCTTGTAGCTGATCCAGACATACAGATGAAGTCTTGCATTTCAGTTAGATGTCAAGTTCCAGCTTAAAACCTGTAAGCTACAGTATGGGTGAGCACGATATACCTGAACTGAAGTAAATGTTATTATATGAGAGCTCATATTATTTTGTTTGAGTAACTAACACATTGGCTATTACAGGATTCATAAATGTGCAGCAGAACTATGCAGATTTCATTAGTTAATGATCAGGTAATGGTCATACACAGTTATTAATTGTTGCAAATGTTTGCATCTGAGAATTATAAGAAGTATAGCCCTCACATTTGGATCAGTTAAGCAACAATGTCTAGTTTTTTGTTGCAGACATTAATACAAAGATTGTTATTAGTGCCTTCTGCAATACATTAGTATTATGTGTGGATTCCAGAGTATACAGTGAAGGAACATACTCAACTATAGTGAAAAAAAGCAATGGTGTTGCAATGAATTTCCTGGACTGAAGGATCTGGAGATTGTTATTTGGTGTCATAAGCTAAGGTATTTTACAGCAGCATTGCATTGCGTATGAAATTATGTATGAATGGAACAAAGTGAAGTTAGGAGCAAATGTTATTCTAAAATATTAGAACACTGACACTGAAGAGAAGGAATCTTCCCAGCGTACCTGAAATAACAAGGGTTCTACAGTTTAAGTAACAGTCTTTTAGTTATTCCAAACATGTTTTTTTGTTTAAGAATTGACTTGTGGTTTAAACCAATTAAAGTTATTCAAGAAGTCATTTTGACAAAAATCATGCATCTTTGTTGTTTTTTCCCTTTGTGCCTAGTATGAGAGATCAGCAGTTTCTGGAAATATACTTAGAACTTTAGAACTATGCTGGAAGTGAATAAAATAAATAGGGTAAATAGAAAAGGTCTCATGGCTGAGTCCAGTGGAATTCCTAAAGTGCCAGATTTTGATTGCTGGAATTCAAAACAAGTATAAGTAATTTGGTTGGTTATGTAGTAACAAAGTAGTAAAGGGAGTTATTAGAGGAGCTTGCAAAGTAAGACATGATCTGCCAATTCAGATAAACTTCTGAGATAAATACACCATCTGTCATCAATCCCTTATCCATATTTCATATTTGTTTATATAGACACCTGTTTATAGAGCAGGCAATGTAGCATTTAGGTAGGAACTGAATTTTAAACATAAGGCAACATTTTCAAACGTATTTATGTCTGGAGAAAATAACAGGTGCTTATGTGACAGGGTGAATACTCTTTGCCAGTTTGTAGGTAGCAAGTAAATAAAATGTTTATGTTTAAGTTGCATATTTTTGGAAGAGGGGGGTGAAGTTCAATGACAGTAGTTGTTTAGTTTTTAAGGCAGTAGGACCATTTATTTTAAGATGGTATTTTTGGACGTTGCCTAAAAGCAGAATGAAGGCAGTCAGAAGAAATAAGAGTTAGAGAGGTTTTGATGAAATTGATTTAGATTGTGAATAACTGTCTGCACTGTTGTTTCTTTTTGGGTAGTATTAGTATTTGGAAAGTAAAGGTTTAGGTATGAGATGATGATGTTCTTAGTTTCCAAATGAGTTTTTCATTGGGAACATTTCATGTGATAACAGCAGCATAATTTCTTTTCAGAATTACCTTGGGTTGTTAGATAAAATTGTTCATTTTTACAGATAGTTTTTAGTTCTAGTAACTAGCAGTTTTATGTGTGTTTTCCACCTTGTTAAGCTTTTTCTGTATATTGCAGTATGTTGATTATGAGGTGGAAATTGTTTTGAACAGAAAGGGGGATTGCATAAAGAATTCCAGACTCCTGGAACATCTTTTATGATGTAGAGTGAGACAGAGTTATATCAAAACAGGTATACAATCTTTCTTTGAGTATAGTTGCAGGAGGGTGGCATTGTTTGAGTGACAAAAGTAAGAAGGCACAATGATCATTTAAGGGGTTTGGGGTAATACAGCTGTATCTACAAAGGGAGGACACATTTGTTATGATAATGTCTACTTGACTGCATTTGGATGTGATGGACCAGTAATACTATATTAGTAAGTCAC
>NC_056734.1:118857740-118937740 GCF_019279795.1 Protopterus annectens | reverse complement strand
TGTTAAAGCTTGAGTACGTTCACAATACATTGTTCCTAAGGTCATGGCCCACCTATAGCCTCCACTCTAAGCCAAAAAAATATTCTTCAGTGTGTGGCAAATGCCTTTGCCATTGTGGGTGTTCAGCCCTTCTTCTAACAGCATTTCTCAAGTGAGTCACATGAGACCTTTGCATAATGCATTACCTTATTATGCTAGTATACATGCTACTACAAGGTTCATAACATAGGATATTGGTGATATACAGAATTACTGTCCGATAAACAACATTTCTAACACATGAAGACATTTACTATGCAATAATACATACTATATGCTGTGGTACCATGCGTCTATAGAGCACTGTGGGGTTTGTGGTGCTGGAGTCTTGGGGCAGAATGGAAGGAGGACCCACATGCTTTCCCAAAACAGAAGAATCTACACCCACTTTGTATAAGAGGAAGAAGAACTGTAGCCATTGCTGGACAGCAGGGAGAAGCAAAATATTTGGGCCTCTCAGAGGGGAGAGTGTGAGCCAGACAGAAACAGGAAGTAGCCTGAAGGTAAACTAGGGGAGATGCATAAGGATTCTGTGCTTACTACAAGCTTATCACAAACTTTCCAAATGCACCACTGGTTAGCTCCCTAAAACTCATAATTGCCTCAACCTTTTGAATTAAAAACACATTGCCCTTTACCACAAAAAGATCTGCCTAATCAATGAATAAGTAAAGATTCATTGCCTAAACAGTACATCCCATGTTGCACCCTTCAATCCACTAACCAGTTACTAACTAGTTCACTAGACTGCCATAATCCAATGGTGACTCTCTTTTCTCTATTTTTGTATACAAAGCTTTGAACACTGTAACAGTGGTCTTAAGAGGTGACTCATACTTCTGTTTATTTAAATAAAACCTCATGAAATAGCTCAGATTCTTGGAATTTTAAATGTAACAACTCAGGTGCTTAGTAGATCCGGTAAGATATTTTCTCCTTTCCAGGAACTTGCCACTGCTAAGCAGCTGCATATCCCATTATCATAAATTCCTCTGACACTTATGGGTGTAGTTGAAACTTTTTGTTGCTGTTATTGCATATATTTGTCTGTCCATAATGTGATCTATAAAGTCTTTCTGCTGCACTGTATATCCTGCCTTACTGCTAATTTCTTCTTATCTATTACTTTATAAAAAAAATAAATAAATAAAAAAAAAAATAAAAAACAAGTGCTGAACACTTTCAAATATTAAATCTATAACTTGCAGGCAAGAAGACTTAAAATAAGATTACATCAAGAGACACAGAAACTCTATTATCTACCTTTGACTACCTAGAAATTTCTGCGCTAGCATGCTGTCCCTTACCAGGTTTATACGTTTAGTTCAAGCAGCATATGTCAGCCATCTTCAGAATGACCATACTAACCATACTAGATAGTTTTAATATATAGGACAACAATCTTAACTTTTCACAAATGGTATTTACAGATTTCATCACAATGAGAATTTCTTAAAGAAACGTACACAAAAAGGCAAGAATCTATCTGAAAACATACATAACCAGTTAGTGGCAAAAAAAAAAAAACAAGCAATACATGTCGCCTTACAAGAAAATAGGTAATGATAACAACTGAACTTATGTCACTACTATACAGTCTGTACCAAAATTAATCGACTCAGGCTGACTCTTCGTAGGCAAAGAAATTCAACTAAAAATACCAAGACTGTTTGACTAGTGGTAAGAATAAATAACTAAAACTAGAAAAAAACAGTGATACTGAAAAAGATAGTAAAGAAGAAACAACGGTCTTAGCATTAAAAAGTTTTTAATACACTTTCTCATTGAAGAGAGATCAGCCTTACTAGAGTTAAAGCATCAAGTTATGAAGGCTGATAAGGAGGGTGGTCTGGGAGTAACGGATGATAATATGTATAAAGCAGTTATTAAAGAAATGTTAAATAACCCAAATGAATACCGTGAGACTACTTCAGAAGTTATACATAAAAGTTACAGGATGATAGGCACCACATTGTATGAGATACTATGAATGGAGATGTCAGTTTTGAGATTTATGATGTTCTAAAAATTTAAAATCCCAAAATAGGAGTATTATTTGGAATTCCAAAAATCACTAAAAATGAAACACAACCAGCATTTTGACCTATTGTTTCTGCTCCTAATAATGCATGTGAAGGAACTGCTTTATTTTAGACACTATTATTAATCCTGTAGTACAAAAATTACCATCATATCGAAGAGATTCTTGGGATTTATTGAATAAATTGAAAGAGTTTCTTATAGAAAATGATTATCAGCCTACTAACATTAAAATTGTAACTATTGATGTGTGTTCATTATATGCCTGCATTTCACAAGATCAGGTTGTGGAAAATTTGAGGTTATTTTTAACCAAATTTACCACTTTTTTCAATGACGAAATTTCTTTATATTGTTTACTAATGGAATTAGTGTTAGATAACAATTTCTTTCTTATTGACAAAATATATTATAAACAGATTACTGGAGTGGTGATGGGATCATCAGTGGCCCCTTCCTTCACAAACCCTGTTTTAGGATGGTGGGACAGTAGCATACCAACCACCAACAGATTTGATGGCAGAATTGTTTTTTTCCAAAAGGTTTGTGAATTACCTATTTTTACTAATGGATGTTACACAGGATGAATGTTTTGAATTTGTTGAATATTTAAATGAAGTTTCTAATTATTTTAATTTTACCATTAGTGAAATATGGCTGAATGTACATGATCTTAAGAACAAACAAATGAATAGTTAAAATTTATCAAAATGAAATGTTTTCTAATAGTTATTTGCATTTCAAAAGTGGTCACCCCAGTTTCATGAAAAGAAACATCCCACAGGGACAATTTATTAGAGCCTCCAGGATGACATTAGACAAGGATTATTAAGATGAAATATTAGACATAATTTCTATGTTCATTGACAGGTGCTGTGATAGAGGATTTCTGTGTAAGGTAGCCTCTGAAGTCAGCAGCAAAGGGGCAGACTTGTTCAGCTCTGTTAGAAGTGAATACAGGTAGTGCTGTCACAATACAGAATATTACATCTTTTACAGAAGATTCACTTTTTCATAAGTGTTCTGCATTCATACTGGACATGTCCATTGCTAGTAGTGTCATAACAGATACTATTTGTGGAAACTGGAGAGTGTTAGAAGGAACTTCAGAAATTTTTAAAGGTATAGAGAAGGAACCCACTTTTGTATATAAAAGGAACAAATGTTTTAAAGGTTTACCACAGAATGATACAACAGATATTGAACCATCTTACACTTATGAAAAGAAAGGAATGTTTACATGTGGCACCTGTAGTGTTTGTAGCTATATTTATGTGAGTTCTTATATTTTTATGGAACATTTAAATTACACCATTTATATCTTGGGGATATACACATGTAAGTTAACTAGAGTTGTTTACATAGGAATGTGTTTTGGTTGCCAAGCATTTTATATAGAAATGACAATTCATAGCTTGGACAAAAGAATTATAGAACACTTATATTCTATAAAGGTTAAAAATATGAGCAACGTGTTATATAAACACTCCATTTCTTGTAAATAATATATTTTTTTTATTTTTTGTACTACAACATGTTCCTTTTGATATAAGGGAGGAAGTTACAAAAACAGACTAGTGAGCATTGAAACTATATGGCAGGTAAAATTAAACCCAGATAAGCTCCCAGGACTCAAAAAAACTATTAATATAAAATAACAAATAAAATACCTCGGAAGCTGGCACAATAAGAAGAATGAGACCAATAGTTCAAATCAGAACTTCACAAGATAGAATCCAAAACAGTCTGAAAAATATGAAAATATTAAGCGCTTTCATTCGTTAAACTAATGTTAACCAGTCGAACTTCATCAGAATAATGGTGGAATGAAATAAGAACTAGTGAGAAAAAAATTTTACATTCTGGAGTGGGTGTGTCCTCCCTATTTAATCCAATTAAGGATGCTTCTAACATTAAGGTTCCCATTGAGTCCAGGGGGCGTGTATTAATATAAAATGTTTTCTCAAAGGTAAAAGGTTAAGGGTGAAATGGCATGCATATATATATTTATATATATATATATATATATATATATATAAATATATATATATATATATATATATATATATATATATATATATATATATATATGTATATACATATATATATATATATATATATATATATATATATATATATTATATTATATTATATTAGAAGGTTCTGTAACTTTAAGGTTTGTTAATTATTTTGATTGTGATCAATTGTACTTTTTAATTGGAACTTTAATGTTATTGGCTGGTTTTTCAATTTAAACTGTGTGCTTTTACTGAGTCTATTTGTTTTCTGAAGAAATCTATTTGACAAAAGCATATTAAAAACTTTTTAACACTAAGACTGCTGTTTTTTTTCACTACCATTTTCAGTATCAGTGTGTTTTAGTTTTAGTTCTTCTTAGCAAAGATTAATCTCATTACAGGTATTGAGATTAAACACAAGTCCATATCACATCCATATATTTATAATAATAACCTAACCATGAATGTATTTAATAATAAATAGCTATCACCAACAAATGTACCCTCTTACATAATAACAAACGTGGCTTAAACATCTGCCACCTCGGCTGCCAGTGCCTGAATAATAAACAGGATTGCCTTAAGACATGGGTAGAACAAAACAGTGCAGATGTTTTAGGAACCTCAAAAACCTGGTTAAAGCAAAACTTTGTCCCTTCATCTATTTACTTTCCAACTTTCACCTGCAATTGATCAATAAACTAGAATTAAAAATAGGAGAAGTTATGCTGCCTAATCAGTTAGAACTTCATATTTAAGATCACATTAATTGGGTAAGGTTCAAACATAACATAGGATGCCACAAACTGGCTATTTGTACAACTCCAAATAACTAACTTAATTAAATGTAGCATTCCAGTGGACTGTATAACACCCCTGCCCAATGTGTATAACACTAATAGAAAATATAGTAGAGGAAATTCTAAACCTAAATTCTAGGAATAAAACTGCAGCAATGGAAGACTTTAATTTAGATTTAGGATTTCCCTGAAACATTTAGTTTCTATGTAATCTTTCACTTAATTGCCTAACCTAACTAATTTAATTGATTACTACCTACACCATACCAAACTTCACAGCAAACACATTCTGCTGGACTTGCTAGTGTCTAATACATAGCAATTTGCGTATTAAAATATGCAAATGCATGTCATGAAAGACATCTCTACATTTTTGAAGTAAAGCTGCCATACAGTGTTAAGAGATTAAGTAATCACTGAAATATGACATTATCTTTCCTCAGTGAGTGTTTAAACCCTATTATACTGCTATTGCAGCAAATTGCATTTAAACCATTTTTGTTTCAGATTTCAATTTGTTCTCCCCTTGATAAAAATGGACATAAAACTTAATTTTATACTTTATATGAGTGCTTCCTTTACATATTGCACTTCTGCTTATTTCTAGAACATTACCTATCCTTTATCTTCTTTGGATAACAACATTTATTAGTTGTCCTTGTCATCATTTGTTTTTAAACAAAACAGTAGTTCCATCTATGTCTTCACGGTTAGTGACTATATTGTGGTTTTTCATATAAGGCCTAATTTCTTCAAGAGTGCCAAATATTATTGCCTCATAAGAAAAAAAATAGCTTTACTCTAGCTGAACATGAAGTTTAATATTATTATATATAAGAGCTTTCTGTCTAGGGACTGACTTGCTTTTCCTTTTTTCCACTGTTTAGTGGGAAAGTCATTATCAAATCTACTGTTGTTGTTATGATTATTATTATTATTATTATTATTATTATTACTAGTATTACCCACCTTGACTGGAAGGTTAGACCATGAATTTTTAGTATACATTCCTTTTCCAAATAGGTAGCACATTCCATAATGATAGATCTTAGAGGTGCTTCTGGCTTTGTAGTGGGTTTCAGCAAATATGCATGAGCTCTGTCTATTCCAGAAGACTGTTAACACACTGGTTAAGAAGTTTACCAAATTACTGCGGATCTTTTTTCTCCAGGACTCTATATATTTTGAGATTGCTCCTCTTTTACCTGCTAAATCTTCCATTTTATCTAGTAAAGTAATTACATTTGCAACTTAACCTCTGTTAATCTGTCATCTGTATCAGAAACAGAGGTCTCTAAGTCTTTTATTTAAACGCCTTGGTGTCGAATCATCATTTAGGGGTTTCTGTGTTCCTTGTTACATTTTTCTTGAATAACATCCATTTTGACAGAAAACTGGCATACTTTCCCAGTTACTTCCTCTACAAAAATCAGTATATGTTATAACTCTTTTTTAAGGACATGCATGTTGAGAGGTTCTGTATGTATAATTTTTTTAATTTGATCTAAAACTATTTAAAGTGTGGGAAAGGATATAAGTTAAACCATAGAGCTTCACATGTACATTCTGGCAACATTATAGAAACAGAACATTTTTAAAGTGATGTAATTCCTTTTTAGTCAAATTGTATGGAGTTTCTTGACAAATTTCTCAAATATCTGCAGTGCATCTATCAGGAATGCTACATGGTGGACATCTTGTGTCCTCTTTAAAATGGAAGTCTTCCATCCTTTCTTCTGATGCTTTGAAATTTATTAAACAAAGATAAAATTTAAATTTCAGAATAATGAGGCAAAAATTAGTCATATCTCAGGTCAAAATAAGAATCTGAAGAGTTATAAGAAATATAGCTTATTGTTATGATGCCAAACACAGCAGGTAAGAAGAAGTCATGTACCCCCACTCTTCTTAAAAGCTTTAAATAGATTATCCCAACCATCAACATGTGTACCCCCACATCAAATTCAGCATAATACTGATGCAAGCCTCCTACACCAGCTGACAGTATTCCTCAGAGCCAGCAACTTGCAGTCATTCATTCTACTTTTACTAACCACAGGCCACGTGCCACAACATTTTAAACATTATGTTAGTATTTCTATTACTAAAGGCTCTTTGCCTTCTTTATGCCCACTTACAAGTGATTTGAGCAAATAATCCACAACTAGATTATGCAGCACATAAATAAATACAGTCTACACATGGACTCCCTTCTTGGATTCAGGACAGGCCATAACAAATTTACTGGCCAATATCCAGTAACTGGAATGACTTACTCTAATATGGAAAATGATGCCATATCGAAGACATCTTCATTGACATAAAAAGGACATTTAAATGTGTAAACTGTTCTCCTCTACTACAAAAAAGAATGCACAGACTTGGATTTAACTCCAAAGTATTTAATTGTTATAGCAAGCTTTGTACTTAATTTGATAACAATGTGCCTTCAAAATAGAACCTTCAGCATTCAAAATGGAAATCTGTTTTCCATTCTAGGTGCCTTTACCACAAGTTACTCTGGGATTATTTCTAGACCCTATACATGTCTCACTCTTCATAAATTACATAGCTTCCACAATACCAGCAAATATAATATCCCTGTATGCACAAGGAAACCTTGTATACAGATCTGAGCATCATCCTCTGATATAAAGAACCAAATTGTAAAAACACTTTAATGCTGTATATAAGCATTTCACAGAAAATACACTCACCAAAATTTGAAAAAAACTGCTGGCATGCTTTTTGGAACAACTCTAAAACTGAGTAATAACAATACAATACAATAATCATAACTAATTGCCCAAAAACAAAAGCACATAAGTACAAAGTTACATGTGTCCATACTTAATATTTACACCTTACACTGAATTTATAACTGATAATGTAAATACCCAATGCTATGCCATATCCAGCTATCTTACCATCCATTCAGATAGTGCCTAGCAGCAAATGTTCTAACCCCTTAAACTGAATATGTCCTTCCTATTATAGCATTAAAATTTAGCAATAACACAAACATATTACAAACAGACATCTAAACTCTAGTAATAATGTTAAAAAATTACAGACCTTAACAAAGTTAGTCACTTCATCAACACTCTCCAGGAACTAGCACTGCAGGGCAGGCAGGGTGAGGTGGGCATCTACACTGGGAGTAATCTGATAGGCTGTATAATCAGCAATGAGCCGTGGATCTGATGTAAGTGCTGTGCTGCCACATGGTGTCTCACAGCTGCTTAAATGATTTGTACCGTGATTTTATGGGTTTACGCTGAAAACCTGGAAACTGCATTGGTTGACCGGCATATGGTCAACTTGCAGTTTTCAAGATGACAGAATGTCGAACCCAAATCAATCGACTACACTACAGCAAACAGGTAGTGTATTTTGAGCGGTTGGGTTCAACATTGTGCAGGGGAATGGCGGTTCATTGAGGAACAGGGAATTAGCCCATTTCTTCACTGTAGTGCAATCTTGGAGTTGGTATATTTAATATGCAGGGGGTGTGGGGGGTGCATCCCCCCACATGGGGGTGCAGGGGGGGGTGTAGACCCCCTGCAAAATAGTAGAATTAACCTACCATTGACTGTACAGTTTAACGGTACATTAATGTGCATAGCAGGAGGTGAGTGATGTCACCTCCTGCTATGTTGAATACATCGAACCATGGTTGTCGATGTATTCATTTTCGCTTTGGTTTACTTTTCGGCATTCTGAATTCCACATTTCTGATCAACATTCTAAATGGTTGACCGAAGCGGATTTCCAAATGCCAATTGTAAACTGATTTTATGTTTGTAAGTGAGACAAAATGAGACAAAACAGCTCTATATGACCTCTTCTCTTTGGTCCTCAACTTTTGGTTTAGGGAATTGTCAGTCCACATACTGCTCAAGGCACTGATTGGTCTAGCTATGGCTCTGCCAAGAACTAAGCAAAGTTGTGAAAGTCTCCCAAAAGTGTCAGCTTGCTCCCTGTATTAGCTCAAGTTATCCTACTAGTGTCTTTACTAACTTTCATATTTTTCTATAATCATTACTGTTCCTCTCTCTTATGGAAAATTCATATTAAATCATTCCATTGTTATTTCAGCAATTTAAGTGATAACTCATTCACCATGCAAAGACTTCACTTTAATCAGGTTATTGCAGAACATTTTTTTTCATAAAATTGTTCTCACAAATAGAAACATTGACCACAGGATATATAGGACCTCATTGGTCCCACTTCAGTTTGCTTATCAAGCGTACCAGTCCAGTGCATGGTGCAGTTAATATAGGCCTGCACTAAATCTTCCATCATCTTGACAACCCAGGTACATATGCAAGGATTCTGTTTGTGGATTGATTTCAGCCCTGCATTTAATACAATAATTCCAGAACTTCTTCACTTGAAATTCTTCCAGCTTTCTGTTCCTGCTTCTACCTCTCAACGGATCACCAATTTTCTAATCAATAGGAAACAGCAGGTGAAACTGGGGAAATTTATATCTAGCTATTGCACGATTAATACGGGTGCCCCCAGGGATGTGAGCTCTCCACACTGCTATTCTCCCTCTACACTAATGACTGCACCTCTAAGAACCCCTCTGCCAAACTTATTAAATACGCAGACGATGCAGCTATCATCAGGCTCATCAGGATTGGTGATGAGTCTGCATACAGATGGGAGGTTGAGCAGCTGGCTCTTTGGTTTAGTCAGAATAATCTGGAACTGAACACTCTTAAAACTGTGGAGATGACCGTGGACTTTAGGAGTGGTACTACAATATTTTTCCCCCGCTTTATATTTAATACTACTGTGTCAGTTGTGGAATCCTTTATGTTTTTGGGATCTATAATCTCCCAGGACTTGAAGTGGGAGACCAGTGTAGGATCCATCATAAAAAAGGCACAACAGCAAATGTACTTTCTGCAACAGCTGAGGAAGTTCACCCTCCCGCGGGAACTGTTGATTCAGTTCTATACAGCAGTCATTGAGTCTGTTCTCAGCTCATCCATAACAGCATGGTTTGTGTCTCTGTCTAATCATGACAAAAATAGGTTACATCGAATAGTCAGGTCTGCCGAAAATATCATTGGTGTTAGTTTACCCTCCTTACAGGACCTGTACTATTCCAGAGTCATGAAAAGGGCAGAGAAGATCATCACCGACCCTTCACATCCAGGCCACCATCTTTTTGAACTATTACCATCAGCCAGATGTTATAGATTAATACGTACCAAAGCAAGCAGATATAAGAACAGTTTTTTTTACAGGCCATCAAGTTCACAAACTGTTAACTCAGCTTATTAGGTTGGGCTATTCTTTTTCCCAAACCGCTGAGGATTCTGCAGTATTGTTTACATATTGTTAATATTTGTTTCTTTCAGACTTTATTTCAGTATTTCTTGCACTGGGTTGCACTTTGCACCTTCCATGTATATGTATATGTATATTTACTTTTTTGTCTTGCTCTTAATAGTTGCATGTATGTCGTTTGTCTTGTTCTTAATAGTTGTATATATGACATTTATGTAATTCATACTTGGAGAGTCACTGTATGCATGCATACTTGGCCAATAAATGTGATTCTGATTCTTAGTCTTCTGTTAGCAATATTCTGCTAATATATTTAGTTGTAGGCTGCATTTTGCTTATTGAGTATATCTCTTTAGACCTGTTTTTTGTTTCAGGGGATCCCTAAGGTGGGATTTAAATTACCACCACTTATGTCTTTTTATTCTCCTTATCAAGATATGATTATTTCTACTATATCATCACTATTGTCTCTCAGATTTTCATTGTAGTGTATATTTTCCAAGCAAGGTAAATCCACTTTGAGTAATTTTCATTACAGGATATCTTTCCCCCGTCCTGCTTGCGCCATTCCCACTGACATAAGTCGGTCTTTACATTAACTGGTTTAAGCAACTCAATGATATGTACGATTGTTTATCTCATGACCAAACCAATCATTCTGCATTTCAATACGCATACAGCCCAAACATTATTACATGCTATACTACTGCAACTATATTTTACCACTGTATAAACAACATAATTCTCACTAAATACTTTACATTTGGATATGTAACTTCTGTATCACTTAAAATATGGCTTCATATTTTCAGTATGTAATGGAAACATTTTCCACACAGTGTCATGTGTTAACATGGCATTGTCTGTTATTAAGCTTTTCACCTTTTGACTATCTGGATTTAGTTGTCACATCACTTCTTTCTCAACTGCTTAAGCTCTGTTTTTACAGTTCAGCAAACTCAGAGATGTTTCCATTTGAGACTTCTAGCATTTTATTAGCTTGTGCTCAATCAAAAATGTGCCTCTGGCTGCTGCTGACTGTCAGCATGAGTACACAGTTCAGCAAAGCCATTTTATTTAGCTGACTCAGTAGTTTGAAATGTTAACTTGAGCTTCCAGTATGATATTTTCATATTCACTATTCAGATTTGTTCCGTTTCTCAGCACAACAGTAATAAAATGTCTCTCTCTCTCTCTCTCTCTCTCTCTCTCTCTCTCTCGGTCTGTTCCTTTCTCTGTCTATCTATCTGTCTGTATTGGCAGTAAAAATATGTGATATGTGTAGACTCAGAAAGAAGCATGTATTTGTTAACCTGCCTGCTTTAAATATAGAATAAGTTACTGGTGTACTATTTGATATATTTGAGTACTGCTACATAACTTTTAGTGTCATGTTATAACTGATTTTTATTATTTTCACTGTAAACATTAATCAATTTAATTTTCATATATGGGACTACTAACTGAACATTTTAGATATGAGGAAGAAAGAAAAACAAGAAATCATTTCAATAATTAAAAACTTTTTTTTCAAATCAATAGACACAAAATAAGGGTTATTCTCAGGAAATTAATAGTACTGAGCAGTCACGAAAGACCTTTGTCTGAAGAGATGCACATAGCAGCTTGTACAATCTAGCACTAGTTGCAACATATGGGAAACATTTTTATGTATAAACATGACTTCAGTTCCAAAGCCTTATTAAAATCAAAAGACACATGGGATGAAATATGTGATTTATGATAAATAAACAGCTCTGTTGACATTATTCCTACAATCATAGCTATAGCACTGTAGGTACAAAGCAAAGTGAATATCAAAAAACTGAGTCTACTATGAATCCCAGGTGCTTGAATACCACTATAAAAACCACCAAAGAAACAGAATAAATAAAATAACAACAATGGAATAAAAGTCTGATATTTAATCACCTGTAGTGCCTCGGCAGAATGCCTTCAAGGATTAAGATACAATACAGAAAAACACAATAATATATAATAGAACACCATTAATTAAATCACAACTAGAATAATTGTTCAATAAGAAAAAAACATTTCAATTAATTAAATATTTCCAGTTGCATTCATTATTTAACCACCCCCCCGGTACCAAAGTATTATATGTCAAAATATACAGAGCTTCCTTATAATTATTGTTTGATCAGGAGCTTGTGCGACTTGTAGCTCACATGGCCAGCTATTCACATTCAAACTCAAGTACATGTTGGGGGGGGGGGTGGCAGCCACAGATAGAGAGTGGAGCTGCTGTACCTCCCTCCAAGCACAGTAACTGAGTTTGGGCAATGTTAATGCAATAACCATTGAGGAGGCCGTAGGTGCGGGTGTGAGTGCTGCTTAAGGTTTAAGACAGTGATCAGGAGGAGCATTTATGTTTCCAGAGGGGAGAGCTTTAGGTTTAGGGGGTCAGGAGAAGACTGTAGGGTTAGAGAGTGAGCAGGGAGTTTTGGTTTAGAGAACAGGAAGGGAGTTTTATATTTAGTGAGTATGAGTAGAGATTTAGGGTTAAGGAGCAATCAAGGACTTTAGGGAGTGCTATTGGTAGGGTTAGGGAGCAGGTCTGAGATTTAGGGTTAGATTTAGAGTTCTGGAAATGCTATATACTTCAGTAGGGTTGGGTGTTGGGAGGGATAGGTAATTCATTTGGGTCAGGCTGGTGGGAGTTAGGTCACTTCTCAATTAGAGCAAGTGGCAGTGAGCAAGTATATCACAAGTTATTGGCATGGTAGTTGTAGACCCCAGAAAAAAATTACAGATGCTTATGTTTATTCTTATATTTATATAAGCATGTTTGTATACAAACACACACACACACACACACACACACACACACACACACACACACACACACACACACACACACACACACACACACACACATGCATTCACCAGCTGAACATTCATATCTTCTATACTAAAAATCATATTTTGACAGAATAAGTACGGTGATGATGATGATGATGAAATGTATCTCCATTGCTCTTATGCCATCAAAAAGTTCCAACCATCATGCCTACATCATCAGTACCAAGGCTGTCGTTATTTAACAGCAGTACTTACTGTATTAAATGTAACGAATACTAAATCAGATGCAGGTACACAGAAAACACCACATTATTAGTGCACAAGTAACAACAAAAATAGTTGTGCTTTTAATCATGGGTATCGTTCATATTTTGGCAAATTTGAAAAAAAATCATAGTTTGTTTTTCATTTTTAAGAAAAATGCATTAACATTGTTTTACAAAATAAGATAGTAGGGTACTAGTAATACAAAAGTAGTTTGATATGCAAATATCTATAAAATGAGTGGTATATCCCATGCCTAGACCTTTTATATTCTATTTAATAAACAAAAGTCTGCATTCTGTATTAAATTAATCTATCTCTAAAATTAAACATAAAACGGTGCTGTGATCATATGAAGTTGTCAACCTACAACTATCTACAAAATGTATTATATTTTATACAAGTGCCCTATACCTGCTTCTTTTGATTCAGCAATTAATAGCAAAAAAAAAGATTAAATGTGAAACACATACGTATATATATCATAGCACCATAAATGTAAACTCTGTTCAGTGCTCATCTACAAAAAGACTGTTTTATTTACCTTGAGCTTTAGACTTTTTTTTTTACTTAACAAAAAAAAGTAAGAAAGAAACACCACATATTTTGTATTTGCTGTTTTTTTTAATAAATATAGTATGGGTGGAATTCAAAAAGGTCAATGGTGAATGAAAGAAATAACCATGGTGAAGTACTTGACTTTTCTGAGTGAGTTTTGCTTGTCTCAGAGACTGAACTACATATGGATAGATGGACCACACGGCTGCATTATATGCAAAATGACGGAAAAGCAACACCTCCCTTTCTCTGTATAATAAGGACTGCAACTTTGTTATTCACACAGAGTACAAAAGAGTGGTTAATTGCATTGTTGTGATGTATGCAATATAACTTATGCAAACTGACTGTATATTATATACATGAGTATGCCAAAATCCAGAATATCAGGGCATGGCAGGTTGTCATGTTGGCTCACCCCAACAATATAGCTATTCTATTCAAGGAAGTGTTTGTGACATGCCAGTCATATTCTGGCAGAACCATATGCAATAGGCATTCAATATGCAATAGGCATTCATGCTGACTGTGGTAGGTGCTAGTCGTTGTGCAAATGTATAGTTATCAGTAAAAACTAGAAGGAAAATGTAGCCAAGCTAGACTTTCCATGGTGTGATTCCTTAAAACCTCTTGTATTAGAGATACATGCAAATGACCCCTTAAGGACATGAGTTGATTCAGCTATATGACAGTTCTGAATGCCCATTACTTTTTTTTCCTTTTTAGGCCTGCTATGGACAAATTCAGGCCAATAAATCCAAACCCCATTAGCTGTAGACATGCATGTTTCAGCCTTCTTATGGCCTCATCAGCACAGCAAAAGTGGAATGTTTGGCTGACCTTTGGAAACACAGGGTTGTTGTACCCAGCTGATGTCCATAACCATTAGGGTGTCTGCAAAGTATCCCAAGTAACAAACTTAAACAATAAGTAACAAAGTCACACAGAAAAAAAAACAATCAGTAAAAACTACAAGAAAAATCTAGCCAAACGAGATTTTCTACTGTGTGATTCTTTAAAACCTCCAGAACTGCCATGTAGCTGAAACACCTGATGTCCTTAAGGAACATTTGCATATATCCCATGTACTTCTAATACAAGAGGTTTTAAGGAATCGCACAGTGAAAAATCTAGCTTGGCTAGATTTTTCTTGTAGTTTTTACTGATTGGTTTTGTCTGTGTGACCTTACTACTCATTGTTTAAGTTTGTTAGTTTAGATATTTTGCAGAGACCTTAATGGCTATGGACATCAGGTGGGTATGACAACCTTGTGTTTCCAAAGGTTACCCAAACATTCTACTTTTGCTGTGCTGATGAGGGCATAAGATGGCTGAAACATGCATGTCCCTATCTAGTGGGGTTTGTGTTTATTGGCCTGAATTTGTCCATAACAGACTTAAAAAGGGAAGAAAAAGTCATGGGTATTTAGAACTGCCATATAGCTGAAACACCTGATGTCCTTAAGGGTTCATTTGCATATATCCCATGTACCTCTAGTGCAAGAGGTTGTAAGGAATTACACAGTAGAAAATCTTGCTTGGCTAGTTTTTTCTTGTAGTTTTTACTGATTTTTGTCTGTGTGACCTTGTTACTCAAATGTATGGTTATGGGACACATATGCAAGGACACTTACAGGATTTATTTGCAAGTGTGAGTAACAGAGGTACAGAAGCATTATTGCCTTCACATCTGTTCCATGTGAAAATGTACCAAAATAACTAATTGCAGTTGCACTGGCTGTAGTACTGGGTTCAGTATACATGTAGGCTAGTATGGTACCACTTCCATCACAAGCAGGTCAGCAGACTATGTACGCAAGACATACATCTACAGACCTCCAAGTTGAATGCAGAACTCTATGCCAGCTTATAACACTGTACTATATTATGGAGTATAACAGAATCCCTCCAGGATTTATTCCCCACACCATAATCATCTGCAGTCCTGTCACAGCAACTTCTATGCAGAATTGTCATGTATGGATGTGACTGCCATGTTATTTTGCTCCCTTATGGGTGACATAGGTGCAGCATGTAGATCATAAATCTCAAACTCTTAGAGCAAGAAATCTGGACGAAGTCATAAGTAAAAGTGAGACAAAGGCCCAAAATAGGCGCAATTTTTAAATATTGCTCTTACAAACTTAGAAAGTTGATAGAATAATAGGTTTTACATTAACATGAATTTTCTGAAGCATATGAAGTCCAAAACCCAAATGTCTGTCATTATTTCCTAACTTCAGTCTTTAATGGTTTGTCACTAATTTGCCACAAAACCACAATTTTATGAAAAACGGACCAAAAATATATGGCAAAAGTCTGGACATTCTATGAAAATCTGTACATTTGAGAGGAATGATGTAGAGTGATGTCACTGAGATGACATGTACTGTTGCTGAGGCTGTCACCATTGTAGTTGGTGTTGGGTATGCACATGGACCCAGAGAGAAGTATGGTCTTTGTGGAAAACAACGCCTTTCCATGCTATTGAAGTACCTCATGTATTAATTTCCTTGATATTCCACAATAGATAAGACACTATTTGCTACACAAGCTTTCATTGCACTATTCAGAATCACCAAGTTACTTGCATATCTCATTCTGTATGTCTGCATATCAGGAAATTTACATCTGCTTATATCAACCTGTTATCACAGCTGATGTTGTTACCTGGGTACATTATAGGCTGATGTTGGATAGTTTTCTGCTTGGAGATAATTGCCTGCTATCTGTGGTACACTGTCTAAGTACTGCTCATCATGCTGGACTGATGACCACACAAAGACAAGGATATTTGTTAACATTACACAACTATTTGCTTTTGTGGCTAACAATGTATATGGATGCATATATAACATAATGTATACGGATATATATATATATATGTATACAGAAGTGTGTGTGTGTGTGTGTGTGTGTGTGTATGTGTATGTGGCTTATATCTGTGTGTTGGGGAGATTTGGGCTGATTATTTATATGGAGAGTTTTGTGATATCTGTTATGGAGCCAATGAAAAGAGTGGCTGCATTTATGGCTATATGTGAAACACTGTGGACCTCTGTTTATGCTCAGTGCAGAGACTTCCACATGGATATGTATCTGTGGAGTACTGCCTTATATTATGATGCATGTGCTGCATGTAATATGGTGTTCTTAAATCACACATAATTCAGTGTGAATGCTAATGAACTAATTGCACTCTGCTAATACACTGCCCTGGAGGCACCGTCTTGTAATGTACGTCTGCAGAGTGACAGCACTGTCCGTGAATAATGGGTATGTGTTTACATTGCTTACCCCATCATACCTCTCAACTTGTTAGAGCAGGAATTCTGGACAAAACCAAAAATAATGCAGGGACAAAGGCCCAAAATCGGGGACAGATGTTAAATATTGCTGTTATAAATTTAACAAATTAGGAAAATAAGTGTTGCATTAGAATACATTTTCTGAAGGACATGAAGTCTGGAATTAAAATGTCTGTCATTATTTAGGGACTTCAGTCTCCAATGATTTTCTGAAAACTACAAAATTTATGAGGGCCTGAAAATTATGAGGCAAAAATCTGGACATTCTGCATACTTCTGGATAGCTGAGCATTATGACCTCTACCAAACCAGGTCTCTACATTGAGGACAATGCCTCTAAATTTTACCACATGTTTTTAAAGTTTGCAGAAAAAAAGAAATAAAATCATGACTGGAACACATTCCAGTGTATCCAACCAGGTTGAGACTCTTCGGTATAACATGAAGGCACGAGAGAAGTCTGTGAAAAGCATCCAGACGCTTAACCGTTATTTACTTAACCTATTCTTTGAAGGAAGACAAGAAGGAAAACATAGCATAATAGGAATATATAGACAAAAGAAATCATTCACTACTTATGTATTTAATCCATTCCAGAATTTGTGACAGTTAGGTCCTTGGCTGGTGCTCACTGGGTGCTAGGCAGAGAAGGTAATGCTGGATAGGATGCCAAGTCTATGTCAGATGTGTGCATACAGACACACATAGAAACACACACACACACACACACACACACACACACACACACACACACACACACACACACACACACACACACACACACACACACACACACACACACACATGCGCACATACGCGCACACACGCACACATACGCACACATGCACACACAAACAGCCATGACATATACACTCATGCAATTTGATCATCAATTTATCTCTAACATGTTTTTGTCTATGAATCCCAGCCCAAAATACAATAACTTGACCAAACTGACAAAGTAACAAACTGTTTATTAGTCTGTCCAAACCAAAATATGTATAATCAAACTTTATTGAACTCAGTAAAATGCAACCATCATAAGAACAAGACAGATAATAAAAAATAGAACAGCAGCATTCAAATCAACTCATCCCTTGAGAGTCACATTAAAACTGCTCTCTCTCTCTCAGTTCAACTAAGCCAAATCTACAGGAATAGCAGCCTACAGTGCTCAGTCCTATTAGAACACTTGCTGCAAATCAACAGGAAAAGGGGTGGGTAATTATAACCACTAAACATCCCACTCATGAAAACAAACAGCCTACAAAAGAAGATTTTTTTTTTGACAAACCTGTACAATTGCTTCTCTGTCCAAGTGGAATACTACTCTCTCATTATGAGAATTCTCCTAAGACACTATCTCTGCAGCCCAAAAGGGCATCAACTCCAACAACATAATATATTTTATTCTTGCATCTGACGAATGCTGTGACCCTGGAACAGCAAAGCATTTACACTTAAAATAAGCCCCCATACCAAATCCTTCAGCAATCTAAAGTTGCAAATCATCCAAAGAAACCCATTCCTTCTGTGATATCAACAAAAAAAAAAATTGAAATTGACTAAGAACTCACTCCATATTGACAAATCCTGCTTAAACTTAGGCACTTTGACCCAATGAAGTTTCTTCCAGCCAGCCTATGAAAGGAGTGACAAAGACCTGCAAAATGCCCTACCTGGCTTTATCACTTTAGATGCAAAATTCAACAAACCTAGTAACTCTATAACTTCTCTTATCCTAGCATTCAAATACTTAGCTCACTACCAATGCTGTCCTGCAGTTTAACCAAATTATCTTCTAGCAGTCAAAAATGACTGAACAACAGATTTCCCGGCCCTTTCCACTTATGCTTTGCCAACGGTACTCCCAACTCCATACATAGCTGTTAGAAAATCTGAACACCTTCCATCACTCTTTTTTTACCTTCTCCCACCAAATGAAAATCATCTGATTAATGAACCACCTTCTGACTAGAAACTATTTGCTTCCAGATCCACTCTGGTGCTGAACTACATAAGCTACTGAACAACCCATCAATTTGGCTTTATCAAAGTAAAACCTCCCACACAAATACATGCCTGATGTTAGCCAATTCTCATTTTTGCTAGGTGAAAAAATAATTCAGTATCCAGTTTTATCAAGCAAGGTTAAATGAAGTTGTGAAATACCTTCACTGCATCATTGAGGGATGCATACTGCACCCTCACCTCTCACATGTCCTTATGATCCTTCACTGGAAAACTTCCAGAACAGAATGGCGATGTGTCAAGTGATATTCATCTGTCCTCTTTTTGGAGACTAGACCAAATGGTGATATCCTATATGCCTTCAACTGAGGGCAAACTAAAGGACCTCAAATCTTTCCTGCTCACAATTCTTTATCTAAGAGAACCTGACCAATGTTCTCTTTGCCCTGAACTGATTGTAAGTTCCTACAGACTTGCTTACAACCTGATACCAGTGATTTAATAGAAAACTCTCTTATAAACCCATCTATTAACTTCTCAGCAACTTCTTCATGAGGATAGCTGTCTAACCCAGCTTTAAATGTCTCAAGTTTAGTAGAGGAATGTCTTGGCCAGTTGCCTGACTTCCACATGACAAGGGGTGACCACCTCTGCCCAATAAAGCTTCCCCTCTCCCGAAGATTGAGCTCACTCACCATCACTGACCTGTTCTCCAGTTTCCCAGAGGAGATGCATCCCCCTTGCCCTGATCCCTTCCTCCAGAACTTAACTCCTCTATGTGTATTGTCAAAGTACATACAGGCATGCACAAACCAGCATCCTTTCCAACTGCAATTACCAGTGTTAAAAGCCCAACACATCTTGGTTTTGTTTACTCTATAATCTTGAGCAGCTTTCAGCACTCCTCCCACTTTATCTGTCATGGTGCACAACCAAATTTCCACATGTCTGCATTCCCAATAATGGGACCTGTCTACCACATTCAACTTTCTAAAACACTGGACATACCATAAACAAGCTTTTCCTCTTCTCAACCTTTATGCCTCTCTTAGTGTCAGGAAGTAGGCTAATAATGGAAGACCCTGCTTGGACTCTTTCTCTAGAATTACTGCCAATAAAGTATACAAATTCCAGCACCCAGTTATCTTATGACCTAAGTGGGAACATGCTCAGTCTCGTCTCCCCCAAAGCAGCCAAGCTGTCATAAGATCCTTAGATCTCAGAGCCTCCTCAGTGATCCAGTGGGCTCAATTTGCATCAGTAAGCTCAAAAACATCCATAAATTTTTCTCACCAGATCTTTTTCTTTACAACTAAAGGTAAATGGGGCACAATGAATATGTCCTGGCTACCTGTTAAAAGGGGTACCCTCATAGCTAACTCAGCAGTGTAGCCCCTGGCTAAACATCCCCTTCAACTTCTGCTCCTATCTACTCAAAAAGCAATTGAGGAAAACTTGATCTGCTCTGCACCTATACTGCACTGCCAGTAACATACTGGTAACTACCACTCAGATCTTCCTCTCCCACTTACTCTTCTCTAAACTGTCTAACCTCAACAACTCTTGTTAACTTGCCCTTCTTTTCCCATCCAAGCCTATTAACAAATCATCTTTTTTCCTGATATAATGCTCCCTACATGGTGTCTTGTGCAGTTCTGCTACCATAGACACTGCCTATTCCTCCTGGCCCTTGTGGGTCCTTCACATCTGCCTGCTTGGCATTTCAGCTCCAGTGCTGTCCATCATCAGTAGCTGTTTCCACCTTCCCCTCATTTGCTTCACTAGTGCCCTCAACTCTTCTGGGGGCTGCTGGTCTGTTACCACCTAAAAGAGAACTGCTCTCTGAGAAGCCATAGATTCATATTACTTCTGTAATTACAAGTTCAACATCCCACATAAGAAAGCAACATAATAATAATCAGACAGTGCACAGTGGCATACCTCTCAACTGTCTAGATTTTCACAGAATGTCCAGATTCTTTCCTCATACTTTTGGTCTGTTCCCCATAATAAATGTGCTTTTCTGGATTTGAGTTTCAGACTTCATATCCTTCAGAAAATACACGGTAACTCAAGACCTTGCATTCTATCAACTTTCTAAGTTTATAAGAGAAATATTTAAAAATTGTCCCTATTTTTGGGGCTTTGCCTCCTATTAGTTTTGGCTTTGTCCATTTTTTTGTGCTCAGAGGTTGAGAGCTATGATATAGCCACAGTTACTTCCCTAATATCTATATTTATGTGTCTTAAGCTATGTAGTTAACCAACAGCTGGAATACACATACCTATATATTGCCATGTGTAAACATCAGGCCTACCCAGACCAGATTACTATCCCATGCCAGTACTATCTTTCTGTGCATATCACTCATCATCCCCTGCTACACCCCCTAACTAGTCTCTCCCCTTAACCTACCACCCCTTCCCTAACCAACTTAGCTCTACAATCATCCTGCATTATCCTTCATAAACTTGCCCTTCCTCCTAAGGCCATTGCTTCCAAAGGAATAGTAGAGCATTTGTTCCCTCTTAACTTTATTTTTTTGTACCACCCAACAAGGTCCTTACTGAAATTTAGGGACAGTAAAACTGTATGGCCCTCATACTAAACAACAGGCCACCCTAACCACTGACTTTTCCTCTTTTCCTTTTTTGTTTTTATTATTGTTATTTAAAATAATCCCTCTTTAAATAAAGCATCCCTGCCCCTACCCTGGCCACTGGCCCTACACTGTTGCACCAGTACATGGAGGTAAATGGAATCAAAACCCTATAATCTGTACTGCAGAAATAGGTCATTAACACAAAAACCTTAACATCCTGCATTAAGGATATTAACAGCTTTAGCTCAATACATCTTTCAACCACCCAATGGCAGTACTGCAATGATTATTTTCCATTAATATACCTCTCACCTCTTATTGCAAAATTTCTGGCAAAGCCAACATCAGGGACATACTTTAAGTATGGCTGCTATGATCTTACAAAGTGGCCAAAATAACAGGGTTTGCATTTGTATGCCATATGAAGGATATGAAATTTGAAGATGTGGTGGCTGTCATTATTTAGTGGAACCATGTCACAGTAAAACATTTCCTGGTTCGATTCTTGGCTGTGGCACCTTCTGTGTGGAGTTCACACATTCTCCCTGTGTTTGCATTGGTTTACTCTGGGTGCTCTAGTTTCCTCCTACATTCCAAAGACATGCAGTAGGTGGACTGGACACACTAAATTGGTCATAGATGTGAGTGTGCGTGTGAGTGTGTGGTATGGAAGAACAGCTGTGGCAAGGATAGACATCCAGTGGTGTGAACCTTGGCTTTAGATGATTGTTACTGTTGAAGTGACAACAAACCAAGAAAATGCTAGGTACACACTTTGTCTCCAGTCACTTTAATTTCAAAACAGGCCACAGTGCGGCATTTAAGGCAGATCTGTCAAGTAAATAAAAAAGTTTCATTAGAAATTGAGTTGCGCACTTTCATCCAATATAAGTTTCTGGACTTCATCAGAATTCATTTTTACAATGCGAATTTGTTCATTAAATAGTTACAACATTGCTCATATGACCCGGTCCCACAAATGAAAAACATTTCTACATACATATTAATGAAATAGTTTTAAAAACATTTTTTTAAAAAACAGTAGAGATTGCTTGTCTTAATCAATAAATAAGAGTTGTTAATAAGGAATTATAACAAACTGTCATAACAATTGTAAAAAAAAAAATATGCATTGAAATAGAATAAAACCATTAAAAATGCACCAGGGTTTATAAATTAGCAGACCACAGTTTAAAGACACTACTAATAAAGATTGTGCCACTTAGACCTGGTGTGGTCTTAGCATCAAGTTTAATTTGCCATATAACCTCCCTGTATTACTACCTTAATTCCCAAGGGCCACCCCTTGGGTTAATAGGGATTTTTCCAATGCAAAGAAAATATTTTTTTTTTATTTCCTTGGCAAGACAATTTGTTTTTGTATAACATATTGTTGGTGTTTTGGTTGTTCAAATCATAGCAGTGCTCATAAACCCCCTTGTTGAGGGCACGCTCAATTTTCTCCAAATAACATGCGTGGCAAAAATTACAAAAAGCTAAATATACCACACCACAAGAATCATAATGTTCTTTAATTATAAATTCATCATTTATGGTTTTAAGCTTGACTTTCTGCCTTACAAAAATGTAAGCACATTATGTACATACCCCACATTTCCTCATCCCAGACTCATTTTTATTGTCTTTGTATCATTTCTAATTAATTCTCAAATGTCTCCTGTAAATAAAACGTGGTTCATGACTTAGAAGATCCTTGCATACCACATCACTAGTTAAAAATTTCCAATTGTTACAAAGTATATTTTTAACCTCATTAATACTTGTATTGTATTTTATTGCCATAGTGAGCTCAAAATTTCCTACATCATGTTTAATAATGTTAGTGGCACACAGATCAATACATTCAGGGTCCCTTAAGTCACTAGTGCCTAATAGGGGGTAAAAAATCTGATCCTTACTTTTCTGCACAACCTCATTTTTTATATTCATGAGCATCTCCAAGTGACAGCCCCTCTCCAGGAATATTTTTAATAACTTTTCCACTTTTGCATTGAAATCTATCTTTTCAGATGTTAACATGGAAACCTTGAACTAACTGACCCTTAACCAAACCCTTTTTCTGAAAAATCGGGCTGTTGCTACTATAGTGCAGGAAGCTATTAGAATTTGTGGGCTTTCTGTATAATTTAGAACAAAATTTGTTTAAAGCTGAATCTTTTGTGATGGTTACATCCAGATAATTGATAGCTGCATAAGAGTACATGGAGGTAAAAAATAGAAACTCAGTAATGTTATTTACAATTCAACAAATTCATTGAACTGAGGTACAATACCCTTCCATATGACAAAAATATCATCCAGGCATCTTAAATATGCTCTTAAGTATCATTGAATATCTGAATGGAAAACACAGTTTTGATCCCAGTACCACAGAAGTGTGTTTGCATAGAGGGGGTGCAAACAGCACCCATAGCTACTTCTTTCACTTGTCTGTATTGTTCTCCTTCAAAATAAATGTAATTGCTGCACAAAATGACAGTTATAAGTTCGCACCAAAAAACTGATGTCATTATTAGACAAGGTTTTCAATGTGTTACAAGCCTCCCTGAAGCAGGAGCTCCCAATGTCATGGGGGATGCAGGAAAATCGATTTGCAACATCAATCATGTATAATAAAACATTCGTGTCAACAATTCCTGATTAATATTCCTTAAACAGTCACATGAATCTCTTAGTTTGTATAGGTAGTCACTACAAAAGTTTTTAACATACCATCAACATACACTGCCACGGGGTACGTTTTAGAACCAACAGCAACTACTATATGGCGCATAGGTGAGTTCTCAACATCCTTGTAAGTTTTTGGATTACCAAAAATTGTTGCTATTACAGGGGAGTCGACCTTCAAAAATCTGTATAGCTTGTAATCTATGACACCTCGATCAAATAGGTCCTGCAAAAAGACATCTAGCTTGCAATAAGCTCTGCTGACTTCATTGAGAGAAACCCTTTCATATTGCTCACCATCATTCAAGATGTTAAACATTTTTGATACATAATCTATAGTGTTCATAAGAACAAGCCCACCTCCCTTGTCAAGCCTCATTATTCTGACATTTCTATCTCTTTTTAAGTCGTTCAACAACTTAAACTCGTCCTTGGTTAAATTGTGAGCTCTGCTGAAATGTTTTGTGCTTAGGTTACGAATATCTCTTCCACAGAGTCTTTCAAATACTTGTAAAGTAGGCTGTAGTGGTGGGTTATATGTACTCTTCCTACAAAAGTCCTTTCTATTATCAGTGTTCATATGATGTTGACTGTATACCAATTTCAGGTTAAGCTTCCTCACATAAATTTTCAGGTCAATTAACAGTTCACTAATGCTGATCTTAGTTATAGATATAAAAGTAAAACCTTTTGTGAACAAATCATAATGTCTTATATCAACATTTACATTACTGTAATTGTAAATAGTGAAACCCTTGAATGTATTTACTACACAATGGGCATTGTCTGGTATACTCAAACCATTAGTCAGGACGATCTCCTCAAAGGCATTAATTTCTGGTACCAAGCTAATAGACCTAGAAAAGCCATTAATGAAAATTGGATGGCTAACATTGTCAGCGTCTTCTAATATTGATGCCAGTGTTTTTTCCTGTTCCAAGTTTTCTTGGCACAATTTGGTTGCGGTGAAGCATTGTTTGTAGAGTTGGCAGCCACAAAAGCATTGTTCCCATTCCTCTGTGCTAACCTTTTGGATCATCTCAGTGGCAGAAAGTTCTCTATACCTAAAACGTCATCACTGTCTCATGAACTAATTTTGCAGTCTAAAGCACCATCCTCTACCATTGACTTCTGCGTTGTACAATTACTTATGTCAATGTTTGTTTTTTATTACTGCTGTTAGTTTAGGGTACGTGATCCCATTAACATAATCCCTTTCATCCCTATTAAGTTTGTCCATTTTCTTATGACTTGACATTTGTAGATCAACATGGCTATCACCACCAAACTGTATCTCCCCAATTCCAGTCCTTATCCTATTAATCATCCCCTCCCTTATTTTCCACCTCTCCTTCCTAATGCTCATTTCTGTTCTTCTACTAAACAATATCCTCTCCAGCATAACCACTTTTTACTAATATGGTCTGACTCTCCTCTGCCTTCCTCACTTATCAACTATGGTCTTCTGTACTACCTACAAAATTAAAATCTATTATTAATTCTACATCTATAGTACTCCCTCTGGATCTACTCCCACTAACTACTCCCTAGGCTCTCTACTGCCTTCCTCACTTATCAGTTCTGGACTTATGTTGTACTGCTTGAAACTAATCTCTATTATGAATTCTACCTCTACTGTACTCTCTCAGCACCCACTTCCACTTACACCTTACCCCCTTCCACTACTAAATGGCCGATCTAGCCTCTGTCAACCACCTCTCAAGGTTGTGTCACTTTTATATCCACCTGTGTTAACCACAATTTGCATACAATGTCTTCTTTGCCTTCATGTTTTCTTAATGCATTTGTAGAGTATCTTATTGTATAAGACATTTACTGTAAAATGTATTATTATATAATGTTTGGAGCTTTTCTCCCCTGGCCTCCGCTGAAAAAGGGCTTCAACCCAGTCGGACTATCCCAGTCAACAAATGCCAAATAAATAAATAAATAAATAAAAGGCTGTGTTCAATAACCTACCATGACTGTTGTACAGGGATTGGGGGCTGGGAGGAATTCACCAACACCAGGGATTACCCTTAAGTGTAAGTGCAGTAATGGTACCAGCAAACAATATGGTGCGAAGTGATAGAGGACACACTAGCCACCAGGGCATAATAGATATGTGCCATAATGGCACTTCAGCTATTACAGGGGTGGCAAGACCATAGAAAGGCAGGTAGGTCAGGAACAGGTATGGGTATTTGGTGAGTGTGTGTGTTTGTGTTCATGTTTAGGGGTGCGTGTGTGTATGTGTATGTGTCTGTGTGTGTGTGTGTGTGTGTGTGTGTGTGTGTGTGTGTGTGTGTGTGTGTGTGTGTGTGTGTGTGTGTGTGTGTGTGTGTGTGTGTGTGTGTGTGTGTGTGTGTGTGTGTGTGTGTGTGTGTGTGTGTGTGTATGTGTGTGTGGAGTGGGGGGAATGACTGGTGGTAATGCCATTGCCAACATGACCAGCAGTTTACTACTGCTATGTGCATGCCAACAATGATCTGCGTGTCATGGTAGTAAATGTGATTCAGAGAAATGCAAATTAGCTATTAATGACTCATTGTGGCTAACATGTCTCTGAATCACATATTGGCACATAACAGGAGCAATGCATTTTAGCAGGAGCTGTACAGCTCATGCTAGGCCCTTTAATGAATCCCTAGGTAAGTTTATTATATTTGTATAAGGAAAAGATGCTTGCTTAATGTTTATCCACTGATGCATTTCTGCTCATGGTTACAAGATGGGCTTTGATTCATTTTCAGAAAAGGGATAGAATGAGATTCTAGAACAAATAGAATATAAACTTGTATTCATTATGGCAGAATCCATATATATTTTAATTTTTAGTAATGAACATTTTTGGAAATATAATAATACTATAAAAGTACACAATTTAGGGTATAAGGCATCATTAAGTATAGTGCTATCATCAACATTTATAAGGTTTCTTACTCTGACACCATTATTTCATATCCGATTTACACCATTTCCTGATGGCTTTGTCCATCTGAGATTCCTCAAAGAGAGCTGCTTTGCCTGCTACAACCCTTTAATTTAAAACTCTAACCTTGAGATCAAGCACCTTATGACAGATCTTGTTTTTGAGAACTAGCCATTTTATTTGAAACTTTTCATATTCATAATTGCCTGTCAAGATATGATATTCTTCATTATTAGCTTTATATTCTATACCAGTTTTTATATGATAGACTGATTAAAATGTGTACTAACAGATCAGTAATTTCTGAAGATGACAAAGGGAAAAGCAGTGTTTTAAAACAAAGCGCACACAGTATTTCTATTACATAATTCACAAGCTTATTGTAGTCCTCTTAAATTCGCAATTATGTCCAGAAATATGCAAACATGAAATAGTAACATTTCTATATGCAACCTACTTCTTGTCTGACAAAATAGTTTTAGTACAGAATGTACTATACAGCTTAAGCACAAAATGTCTCACCAATTTTTCTGAATATAAACATTGCCAGTAAGCTTTGCTGCATCAGCAAATATCTAGAAGGAAAAGTATAGCAATATTAAATCTGGAAGTATATTCATATCTGTAGCCTAATAATAAGCTAGGCAAGTAATTTATACAATTTTCAGGTTATAGTATCTGTGAAAATGAATTTGTTGTACTATGGAAATCTTCATATAATTCATTTATTCACATTTTTCTAACATCGCACAGACTACTGTCATATGTTACTCTTTCGGTAGTACTTTTTTGTGAATGCTGGTGCATGGGAAAATGGAATATTTTTGTCATACTGCTGATACAGGATGATCTCCTTGATTATTTTCTGCCTTGTTTCTTCACTTTCTTTTGTATTTGTGGTATCGGACTGTGCCATCACAAGGGGAAAAAAGCAACCATTTCTGTTGTTTTGACAATGATTATTTAGCTGAGTGGCTCTGTGGGATGTGAAAATTATTGACAAAATAAACATAGCTGTAGATATGCAAGAGTTCTCTTATTGTTAATTCTAGACTGTTTTATCAATGTGAATCAGATTTCATGCATCTGGTGCAAAATGCAGTGCCAAATAAAACAGATTATGTGCTATCTAAAAACTAATTTATATAATGGGAGTATGATGAATACAGCCTAATGAAATAAACACCAGAAACTTTCTAATAATAGAGACCTGCTTTATTCGTTTAAAACTACAATTTAACAGAACTATAAAGATAGCTATAATATGCATCTCGTTTTCAGATTTTCTGTACTTTTTTTAGTCTTTGTAAAAAAGTGAAGCTCGACACATGCACCTTTGATTTAAGGTGTAAAACTGTGTAGTTGATGTAGTTAATGCAATTACTTAGAGCGGTGAGGTGGGCACATGTAAGATGCTGTGTTATAGTTATGCTTTTAGCAAGGTTAGTAGTAAGTAATCTTGGCAGATCAGGATTGTTGACTGCATGCTCTGACTGTATGACTGGTAGCTGTTTGACTAGCAGCTGACCACACTGCTGAGAACCAGTCAATGATCATTGCTTCAGGACAAGAGCCGGGTAAAGGATAATTTTTTTGTGGGAAGAATTGGGAATAGCACACTGATGGATTACCTAAAATGGTGCATTAGCAGTTATGTGAAAGGTTATGAAGCATGGGGTCTGCTACATCAGCAGGGAAAACATATTTACTAAAGGGGAATTAGTGACTTTGTGACTGTTAAAACTTTAAGAGACACAGTTGTACAATATAAACTTGTAATATATTACATGAGCATGCAGTTTCATTACTTGGTACTGCTGCATAGTGGATCTCTACTAGAAATGTCCATGCCCTGCAGTATATTGAAATTCCTCTCTGCTGGCATACTATGGTTTATCTAACTTATGTTGGAGGAAACAGATGTTTACTGGCCACTACTGGTCACTACTGTAGTAGCCTGGTGCTCATAGTCCTGTGTTCTTTGGTGGGTTAGTACATAAGTATGAGATTCATGATTTTTAAAACTCTGAGGCTAATGCCATGGTTATGTTTATTAGGGTTACAGCACTTTGGCTCTAGCTGTTACTGCTTTGTCAGTAGGTTATATGGATCTGAAGAACCGTCTGGATAGGTGTGAAAGTGCTTGTCTTTTTCTTGGATGTTTTTGGCATGTTTATGCTGTTTTATTTAACATTTTTGATGCTGTTTTATTAAACTTTGGAGCTGCTACTTCACTGGATTTAGCCGTGTTGACTGGTTATTTTGCTACTTGGATTGGTTATATGGAGTTATATAATAATGTGAGTTACATCAAAAACTTTCATCAGTGACATTCTGCAGAAGAACCAGCAAACTGTAAGACTACTGATATACAGTTTGCCGAATTTAACACTCTACTGAATAGACTTGCATAGTATCACTGTTAGCCACTTAGCAAAGAAAAGAAACTGCCAATATGTCCTTTTTTCACTCAAAGTGACAGCTTTCAAAAGCAGCTTTGAATTTAAAGCAACAATATCCTTATATGCCTCTAACATATACACATTCAGAGATAAATGAACTTATTACAGACAGAACACTCTGACTACAGTTTGCATGACCATGACTTTTGTTGTGAGACTCCTACGAATAAACTGAAGGATGGATGGTTCATTCTACACTGTCAGGACCAGAGATTCTACAGCATTAAAAAAGTACTCAAAAAGTTTTGTTTCTTTATAAAAGTACCTCATGATATTTCACATAAAAAAATGGATAAAAGAATACTCAGAAGCCATGATTTATTAAGTCTCAAAATAAGCGGTTTTGTCAAAGGACTTTAGATTTTGTGAAAAATCAACAACAATCAACTTTTGTCCCTGAAAATCAGATGATCAATAAACATCTTATCAAAAATCACATGACCATAAGTTCATAATAAAAATACATTTACAACTCATAAATTTAAATATTCATTTATACTTCACAGCGTACTGCTTTTGTAAAACACATCTGAAATTAAAAACATCTTAAATACAAAGCAATAACAGCATCAAGCCTGACTTAACAGGCAAATTGTCTCTTGTTAATAAAGTTTCTTCTCCACATCTCCTCTGAAACCAAAACAAATATTGTCAGAAACTGCATAAGTAATTTTTTTTTAATTCTGACACAACAAAGAATGCCCACAAGCAGCATTATTTTTATCACATACTTGTAGAGCTCCAGTATGCTCAGAAATCCTCTCCTTCAACATCTTGTCAATTCTACCAACATAAAATGCTGGACAGGAAGAGCGAGTAGCTAAACATGCAACATTCCTAGAAAATGCAATTCAAAAAAGGAATATTTATTTTCTTGACTAATAAAAAATCATATATAAGAATGACCAACATGCAACTCGGGTAGACTTCCCCCTAGTAAGGAAAGGGCACTGGGGTAGAATCATAGACTGTAAAGTCATCTCCATCAAGCAGCAGTTTACAGAAATTAGGCTGATGAGATGGAGCTGACTGGAGTGAAAGCACAAAAGTTCAAGAAAACACTGAGTTGTAGAACTCAGAAAGAGAAAAATATGTTGAGTCAAAGAAAAATGGTAGTGTCCAATAGCATGGGCGAGAACTTTACAATATGTATGTGGCTGAGCAAGGCATAAAATTAAGTTTTATATGGAAAACTGGTGATGGAATGTAGAAATCCAGGAAATTATCAAAACAAAGTAGGGGTGCAGGAAAAATTAGTAGACAGAAAAGATAGAGCAGGCTAATAAGGGATATGAGTTTAAAGGGGCTATAAGAACAGTTGCAATAGCAAAGAACAAGGCATCAGAGACTCTATCAGATTTGGGAAATTGATTCAGCAAATGGTGCAAAGAAACCATATCTAGCTGCAAGGCAAAAACAGAAGGATAAAGAAGATTTCCCCCAGACACCATTTATAAGGGGTGCTGGCAACAATCTGCTCACCAGTTCACAGAACATCAAAGGAAAATCCCACAGAAGCTGTACTGCCCCATGCACAGCCTACGATGAAAGAGGAAGAAGAGCATACCCTGGGGGAAATAAGAAGGGGAATAAGGAAAAGTCAGTGAGTGCAGCAGGTTCAGACGAGGCCACAGCAGATATGATCAAGATATGGGGGAGTTAAAGGAGAAATGACTCTTGAGGGTATTCCTACCAGTATGGAGACTAAAGAATAAGCATTCTAGTGCCAGTGTACAACAACAAAGGAGATATCCATGACTGTGGGCAGTATAGAGGTATTAAACCCCTGTCACACTGCATTATAGTGCTGGGGTGGAGTGAGTGATAAATGAATGTGCAGAGTATGTAAGATGAGAGATGAACAGTTTGGATTCAGATCAGGATGTGGTGCAACTGACCTGACATTTATTGTGAGATAGACAACTGAGGAAAAAGCTAGAGATGAAGAAAGAGTACAACTGGACATTCTTGTAATTGGTGAAAGCATATGGCAAGGATTCAAGAAAGCTGATTTGGGAAGTCCTAGAAACATTGGCAGAATTTGTGCAGGCCTTGATATGTGTACAACATACAGAATTGATCAGCAGATGTGCAGGTCAGTGATTGAGTGCAAAACAGCTGCTAAACAGAGCAGTGTAGAGCTGGTATATGTACCCCATGGGAAACAGGAGGGCATGTGCCACCCAAACAGTTATCTGGAATATTGACAAAATGAGACATTAGTGCTTCTAAGGTCACTGTAGGCGAGTGTTGCCTCCATGTGAAACATTATAGCTGCCCTCCAGTATACCTCTTCTGATTGTGGTGTTCATGTTCATTGTAGGGTCTGGATGCACATTTGTCCCACGAAAGGAGACACTGATCATTGCAGATGCACCATTAGTATTGCATGCTGCACACCTGTATGTGGATGGGAACTCCTGGTTAGAGATGTTCCTTAGGCTACATCCATGGGATACCTCCTCAGGGTAGCCCATGCATGATTCCACAGTTCAGCCCTATCTGTGCCATGAGATGGAGCCACCCCAAGTATGGCAATGCAGCACAGTACATGCCACCAATGGCATCATACTCTACCCCAACCGTTAGTTTGTTATAATTTTTTCAAGAAATTTAGACAAATATTTTAAAAGCTTGATCATATATTTTAAGAAATATTGAAAACATTGTCTTAAAGGACTACATAGTTACAGACTTATTTCACTTTTTTTATTTGGGTTGGTGCGTATGTTTAAGACAGAGTATTTTAGTTAGTGTTTTAGTCATATGACAAGACTGAAACTGTATTTAAACTGCTTGTGATGATTTGTTCTGTTTATTCTAAAGAAGTCTCATTAGTTTATATAGGAAAATGAAAATACTTTATGTTTTATACTAAAGAGTATTTACTTGTCTTTTCAGCTTAACATTTTGTTTTGTATAACAAAGTTGTCTTTTTCTTGACCTAAAGAACATAATAGTTGCACTCCATGCACATTATTATGGATATGATTATTATTATCATTATTATTATTAGCCACAGCAGCAACATTACCATCATCATCATCAAGCTAAATTGACAATTCATTCAGTGGTACAATGACGCATTATTGCCACTTCATTACTGTAGTCATTAACTCCATAATGCATTGCACCAGCACACATTTAACACCATATGTACTTCTATCAGTATCTAAATGCACTATGATGCTGCAAGAAATGATTCAGCAACATAACATATATTTCTGTGCGTTTCTGCATCACGAAAACCAACCCCACCCATAAAAGACATATGACTATACCCCTCAAGGATGTATAACTAAATTCCGAGTGGACTGAGAAAAGTGTTTTGAACCAGGAATCCCACCACAATAAAAAGGCAAGATCACACTGTCTCTGCTGTCAGGTAGAAGTTTAGGGAATTATACTTTCGCTGTGAGCATAAGGGAAGCTAAGGAAATCTGGGACAATGATTTACTTGTTAGGGAAGAACCAGTCTTTACATGTCATATATGGCTCAGGACTTGAATTTGTTGAGGAATGCTGATTTAGTACAGGTTTCTGATGAACACTTTAAGGTGTCTATAACAGCAGAACAGATTTGGAAATCAAAGACAGTGTGCTGGTTCAGGAACTGTAAACTATGTGGGAAAGTAAAGAGGAAAATAATTCTATTGCATGAAAAATACTACTGTCTGCAGTGTAATAATAAAGGCTGATCATAATTAAAAATGAAAAAATAAAATAACAGGGATTTTAATAGGATTATGTGCTTTAGACTCAACAAAATGAACAAGACTTCACCACAATAGTACATCTTTCTAAAATAATCAGACATAAGACTGAACAAGTCAAATGACACAAACAGACAAATAAAAAGTACCAAATGCTGACCGATTAATGTCTGTCTTGCTGCTTTAAGCTATAAAATATGACTGTTATAAATAGAATAATTTAATACACAACCACATTCAGCTTTAATTGACATAGTAATTCCATTTTTACAACAATTTTATGTCTCTACCTCTAATATCTAAATTCACATGTTCAAGCACAAATGAATTAAAGTTTCCAAAATGTATACAAGCAGTGCTGTGCCTACACAAAACATTTTATTTTATTCTGTTAATAGTGTTCAAATGTTCATAAGTGCATTGTAATTTCCTTTTTGTTTCACCCACATAATATGCTTCACAGTGGTCACTGAAGCTAGGTCCATAATTTCTGCAGATAAGTATAATTTTTATTACATCCCATGGTAACAGAAACACGAGGAATATTATTATAATTACTTACACAGATAAAATAGGTATAGTGACAAAAACACATTTGTAAGTAATACAAACTTTTTTAGTATTTTCTTTGACAGCTGTATGATTACTTCAACAACCTTTTCAAACTCACAATGGCTTTATTAATGAAACATGGTTTACCACCTAACAAGCTAAATAGCTCTGTATTGACCTTAAAATATGTTTCTGTCTTTCTGAATGATATTCCTAATACTTGAAACATTCTGAGTATGACTTATAGCCATTACTGACTTCCAATCAATACTGAAGTCACTGTTTCAGCCCGCTAGAACATTGTAATGTTTTGAAACGGGGCATAAATGTCATTTTAGTCTTTTTAACCAGCCCAGAAGTATCACAAATAACTGCATAGATAATCTCTCCATTTGTTTTTTATTTTTTTTTGGTTTAATTTATAATTCTACCTCCATGCAGGTTTGCACATTTGTTTCTAAGTTTTTCTTCTGTATCTAAAATGACTGTGAAACTAAAAACAAAATAAAAAAAGTTTCCAAAAGAAAAAAAATGTATAGCTATTAGTGTAGTGTTTTTTGAATGTTTACAAGGTAAGTACTTGTAAAGGTAGCATAGGCATTGCGGTAGTTGTTGGTAATTGCTGCATTTTCTTCTTCTTACATATTTATCTCTGAGGTAGTATGGAAGTGTAATCAGAGACACCTGTTTAGGTTAGGTACTTACTGCATGCTACGTTCAGAAGTAGTGGGTGGTTGCAATGCTATATATATATATATCAAACATATTATTAAGGAACATAGATTCAGCTTTTTGCATGTGCTACATGTAGTCCAGTTTGGTTGTGTTTATGAACAGGACATATTGTAGATTATTTTACATTACTGCAGACCTTTGTAAAGAAATAACAATTTATTTTATCAAATTGCTATATTTAATTAATAATGGAATGACTAAGAGTTAACAATACCTCAGACTTTGTTCCTTACCTGAAGTGTAGACACAATAACATATTACCTTATCTGCTGCTTCCTTTTCACTATGTGGAGCATGTAACTGAATGCCTGTCAGCTGTTGGAAACATAAATCTCAGAGTGACAATTTATGAAACATGATTGTTCAAAAGCAAACATTCCATAAAATGCATTTATTTGCACGATTTAGCATCATGCACACAGTCCTTACATAATGACTAACACCAGACTAATGCCACGAAAAAGTAAAGAAAATGTTTCTTTTACCCGCGGTGGTGGTGCTGCGGTAGCATTGTCGCCTCACAGTATGACGCTGTTCGGTTCGATTCTCAGCAAGAGTGTCTTCTCCGTGGAGATATGCGTAAATGGGCGTACCTTCGTTGAAGGTTGTGCGTCAGGGCTGGTAACTCGGCACATAAAAATCAACTACCAATTGTTAGCATACCGTTGTTCCACTGTTGCGACACTTAACCGGGAAAAGCCGAAAGACACAAACAAATCAATAAATAATTTTTTGAACTATCATATTTGGAAAACCTTGATTCAAGATACATGAAATACTGAACTCTATGGCACCATGCATTTAACTCATCAGCTGAAAATGCACAGCTTAGAACATAATTCATTGCTTTTCTATAGGAAGTACAATGGAGGATTATAAGAACCAATTGCTTTTGACTGCAGACTATGTTTGTTTTATTTTTAGGTGTTACTTAAGATCCATATATAGTTTGCGATTGCGACTAAAATGTTTGCATACAATAGGCAAGCATGGGATATGTACTTGAAACAGAATCATTTGAGAGAACAGCAAGAATGGATGAGCTCTCTGTTGTGAAATGTGTTTATAGTTTTGGGTTTCCATTAAGCTATTTGTTAGCTTTTGGAAAAAATAACATTAAGATCTTGTAGGTTTATAGTACATGCTTTCTTGATTTATAACTGATTACACCTGACTGTTTGTAATTCATACTCTTTTTGTCTTGCAGAGTAGTTGATTATTTGACCATGGTTTAAACTTGCATGCTTTCCTGATTAAAATCCTGATTTCTCTTAAATGTGCAGCCTAGGAAATTAATTAAAATATGCTATTGAAGGAATTTTGTTTTTAGCTTTTGCTTATTGAAGTTGAGAATCAGTTACACAGATGATTTTCAGTTTAGATGACTGCTTTACAGATGTGGTTGATTGCATGTTTCAGAAGACTATCAGATTGTCTAGTGATTCTGAGTTGTACACTTTAGGGATTTGCTTGTTGGTTTATAGCTCATGTAGAAGAATCGTAACACTATTTCAAGACATATTACTTTACCGTGCTACTTATGTTTTAGCCCACTATGCAGCTCTGCTCGTTTGGATTGTAACCTCATAAGGTGAGGTATTATGGTAAGAAGCAGTCTTTGCATTTGTACAGTATGGGCACTGCATTTATATCTATTTCTAGTTTCTATATTCTATACTCTGTCTCTTTCTATCTCTGTCACATGCTCGACTGCACAGATGAGTGAACATTACAAGACTGGGCCAGGAAAGTCAAAAACTCTGAAACTTGAACAGAATGGGAGTTAGTCCTGCTAATTATATATGTAAATTCTAAGATTGCACCACAGCAGGGAAAGGGGTAATACCCCAATTCCCACTGTAGTTTGATCCTGCACAGTTCCCGTTCTTTTAGAGTTTCAGGTATGTGGAGCTCAAGAATGTAGCCAGACATACTATTTGTACTCTACTGAGTACATTTTTTTTCTGAGCATCATATCAACATGACTGTTTTTTTTTCAGGACATATTATGCCTGCAACTGTCTAAACAAATGCCTTTAAAACAGATGCAAGACTGCTAATCTAAAAACAATATTTTAATAGTTTTTGGAGGAACAGCTGAAAATGTGACTTATATTTATTAAGTGCTTGGGGGGCAGCATTTTTGAGATATGTGTCCATTTTTAAGTGATAATTTTGTGGCGGGGTAGCATTAAGAACTTGTGAGTGCAAAATGAAATTTACTTTCTACACGTCTGGTGGAGCTTCCTGGCTCAGTCTTGTGAAGTTTGCTCATCTGAGCATTCGATTAATTCAGTGTTACATATATATATATATATATATATATATATGTATATATATATGTGTGTGTGTGTGTGTGTGTGTGTGTGTGTATGGCCGAAAATCCATTTGGCCAAAACTTTCTGACATAGTGCCCAAATTCCAATTGTTCGAAAATCCATTTGGCTGAAAACACTACTGACGGTGTATATACCCTATTCCCCACTGTAGTGTGATCTCGGAGTGAGAATAATAAAGTAGGGGAAGTATGGGGGGCACATCCCCCCACAACGGGGGTGTGTGGGGGGGTGAAGCCCGCCACCTACTCAGGTTTAAAACTACTTGTTAATACGATGAATAGCAACTAGACAATGCAAAATGATGGCAAACATTTGTAAACTTAACTGGGTGGGGGGCTACGCCCCCCCACCCCCTGTTGTAGGGGGCTGTGCCTCCCACCCCCCCTACTTTATTATTCTCACTCCAAGATCACACTACAGTGGGGGAACAGGCCATATACACTGTCAGTAGTGTTTTCAGTCAAATGGATTTTCGACCAAATGGATTTTTAGCCATATATCCTAGACTTATATATATATATATATATATATATATATATATATATATATATATATATATATATACACACACACACACACACACACACACACACACACACACACACACACACACACACACACACACACACACACACACACACACACACACACACACACACACACACACACACACACACACACACACACGCACACACACACCTTCATGTCGTAATACTAACGCTATGGAAAATAAAGATAGGTTTTACTCTTCCAGTATAGTACTTCTTATATGTTTACTAATATGCATTATTCTACCTGGTTTTATTTCATCATATGTCAACAGGATTCTTTGCAGTCTTTAATGGTGCTTTCTTATATGACTTGATGAATATATTTTATAAAGACTTTTGATCTGTTTCAACTTTCTGTGTTCTGCTCCCATAATCATGGCACTTTTGACATCCAAGAACTATAAACAGCACTTCTTTCTTATTCTGGGGACATGTACTGTATGTATTTGTCAGAACTCTAGATGCATAAGCAAATGGGTGACTGTCTTGAAGGAATACTTTATTCTGGGGACATGTAATGTATGTATTTGTCAGAACTCTTGATGCGTAAGCAAATGGGTGACCGTCTTGAAGGAATACTTTTCCTAGTCCTTTCTGAGTTGCATTCACTTGAAGTGTTATGGTTGGGTCTGTTTCAAAGGACTGAATGGACAAATTGTTTAAACCTTTATGGTTGAGACCATATGGTTGACAATTCAGTCTGTCGAATTGTTCTGACTGAGATCACTGTACAGTGGGGATGGGGGGATTTGCCCTTTTCCACACTGTGGTGTGATCTCGGAGTTGGTATATATAATTAGCAGGAGGTGTGTGAGGGGGAGGAGGGCTTGCCCCCCCTGCAAAAGCATTGTTTCTGTTGTTTGCAGGTGTTGGTTGGGTTTGTTGGATTTGTCTTTTTGCCAGTGAACTCAACTGTTGACCATATAGTCTTTACCATATTGGTTATGATAATTTGTCTGTTTGATCCTTTGAAATATACCAGTTATGGTTATGTTGTTATGGTTATGGCTTATATGCAAAGCTATAAAAAAGTCCAAGAAAAGAGGCACTGGATATATGCAAAGCCATGGTAAAGAATTATCATGGAGATGATCGATAATGTCACAGGAAAACTCCAAATACTGGACCCAATCCAGTCTGGTTTCATCAAGGGCAGATCATGCTCGAGAATTGTTGCTAAACACAAGAGCAGATCATACTCGAGAATTGTTGCTAAACACAAGAGGTTAGGTATAAACCCTTATGTCACTTAGTGGATGGACAGCTGGTTCACAGACAAGACCCAGGAAGTTAGAATTGTGGAGTCCGCCTCTACAAAGAGGCCAGTCACAAGCAGAGTTCCTCAGTAACCCCCCATGACACTAATATTCTCCAGGAAGGGCTGATACAAATAACTGGTATCAGAGCCATAAACTAAAACCAAATGCCAAGAAATGCATATTAGTATCCTCGAGGAAGTTGTCCACCCCTTGTAACTATCATATCAACAAGACACCCCTAAGAGTCAACCCAGTAGTTGGGGCCTTGGGGACAAACATAGATAGTAACCTAGTCTTTGACCATCATGTGCTCAAAGTAGAGAGGAAATCATTGTATGTTGTTCAATGGTATCTGGGTTCAAGGAGGTCATTCTTCCACTGTATTCAGCATTAATCAGACCTATAATTGAGTACAATGTCCCCTTTGGTATGTACTTAACAATTGGAACATGCAGAGGTTCATCACTAAAAGAATACAGGGCATAAGTAACATGCCCTGTGCAGACCACCTCAAAGTTCTGTCCCTGTATTCTGTCTCCTACATGCTGTTGAGGGGAGATCTATCTCTGGCAGACAAGACATTTTCAGATCCCCCAGTGGACTTCTGGCATATCCACAAAACAAACCACACCAGAATTACCCATTCTAAAGACTTAAAGCTTGCCTGTGATATAAATAGGACCTGCTAGAGAGAATGGTAGGTTTCCCAGAGACTACCCCATCTCTGGAAAAGGCTCCCCATCCATGTGAAGCAGAGTTCCTCCCAAACCCAAGTCAAGTGTCATGTAACTTGGAAAATTGGATGGGGAAGAGGAAATCCATCCCTGGTTTGGTACCTATGTCTATAATAGACACAGGCAACCTGCAAATGGTTCATCTTCCAGTTCCCTGCTTGTAAATATTTCATCTTCCAAGCTCCTGCTTACACTTATCAAGGGCATCAGAACTTGTCAGAGATTTGGGATGCATGGCTAGGCTTAAAAAGGCCCTTGTGGTCATCACCTAGTACACACGTGTGAACCTAAAATATTTGAGTATAGGTACAGTAGCTAGCAGACATTTCAGTAATTCAAATATCTTCATTTATTCCTCAGTCTTGCTCCTCAATTTCTGATCAAGTAACTTTCTCAGAGGTACTGATATATTTGAGAAATGAGCCATAAATGTGGACAGGTATGTTACCATACCCGAAGATTTGTCTGCTGGAGTTAGCAAATTTACAGTAGCATATGCCGCATCTGCATCATTTTGAAGGAAAATAGTTGTAAGAATACAATCCATGTGTTTCAGAGATGACAAACCAGTTTTGCATTTTATTTTATGCATTGTCAAATGTTATTACCCAAGTCTGCCTAGTAGAATAATTAATCTACTATCACACAGGTCTAGTTGAACCTTAGACCAAAGTGCCATTGATTATGTTCACAACTCCTTCTGAGCTTTCAATCATATCAATTAAAGATCTTAGAAAGACCTCTAGAGCTAACAAAATACCTAATGATAATCTATATCTGACCAATGGTGTGCTAAAACACATAGGTTCAGACTAGTCTGAGCTAGCTTGATTTGCCAAAATCATGAGGTAGAATGCAACACAGAGAAGAATATTGTACTAGGCATTATAGAAAATATGTCTCCTACTGCCTGCACTAAATTATGCTCCATCAGAATCCATTTGCTAAGATCTTTTATGTCAGTACAGATTTCAACTTAATTTTGCCTTACAGCATTTAACCCATTTCGTGACTTAGTCTTTTAACAATAATACCTCATTGTTCCATATGTTTATGCACTTGATCTATTGTTATCTTTTCTGAGCTATAGGTAGTCCTCTTTGTGGATCAAACACTGGCACAGCATTTGCTGACAGTCTAATAGAATATTTTGCCTTTAAACAACCTAGTTGTTCAAACAAATCAAAAGTGCCAGAACATCAGTCTTGGTTTCTTTGCATTTCCTATTGAAACTATGTTTTTTCAGCAATGTCAATAAAATAAATTCATATTTCTAAGTGCTTTTTTATTAGTTCAGATATTTGTATTTCTAGTTCTAATTTATCCTGCATTATTGTTAGTATAGCATCACATATATTGTACACATTGATACTTTGCTTGAGTATTCCAACTGCACTACAACATTTACAAGTTATGCTGTCTACAAATATGCAAATGTTGCTCCCAGCCATTGAAAACCTGTGACTATTTGTTTAATACAATGTTACTGTATTGCTCATTTAGTTCTGTTTCCACCTGAGTACCTTGTATTATCTTAATTATACCCAGAGGCACACACACCTCACAACCAAATATAATGACTTTTCTTAAATTAGATATATAGTTACTACTTGAAATAGCAACCTCTAGATCTTATATTTTAGCACAGTTTAAAATGGATTTGTCCAAATGGCTTGAGTTAGTGCTCTGAATAAGATAAAGGCACACATGCACAATAACTTTGGTCCATGTTCGGCTACCAAAATTAAAAAACATGAACGGCTAAATACTGAATGAAAAACAGCGATTGGCTGTGGTTGGCCAACAACCAGGAAGTATCCAAACACATAAGGTAAGTGAAGGGAAACCTTTTAAATTTGCCTTATTCCTCACTGTAGTGCAATTCTCGGAGTTGGTATATATAGTTAGGGGGTGTGGTGGACAAAGCCCCACCTACGTTGGTTATGTTCATGATGTTGGCTAACTATGACCATTTGATGAATTTATTTTCATAGAAGTTGTTGTTCGGTAATGTTCATATTCTTTGTTTTTCATTCGGTATTTAGCAGTTCATGTTTTTTTTAGTTTTGGTAGCTGAACATAGACCCCACTAACTTAGCTTGCAATTCAGTGCTAATCTTTTGAATGTAGTTGCAGGCATTATGCTGTTATGTACTCCATTATTAAGTTTAAAAACAACAGATTTGCCATTTGTTTACAATTTCCCTGACTAGACTTCCTTGTCAGACAAAGTCATACAATTTATAGCTTATCAACTCTCGTCTCTGTCTTTGCACTACATAATATTCATAGAAGACGTAGAGCTCATAAGCACTTTGGATGTCTCATTGTCTCTTTTTCTGCTGCTTTTTCTTTTAAAACACATTTTTGCATGATAGTCCATTGCACTGCATATTTATATACTTGAAACTTTGTTCTACATTGCCTCTTTTCATACTTAACTGCCACAGCACTTGCAGTGTGTGTGTGACTGTGTGTGTGTGTGTGTGTGTGTGTGTGTGTGTGTGCATGTGCACGAGCTCATGTGTGTGCGTGTGTGTGTTTGCATATATGTGTGTGTGTGTGTGTGTGCGTATACATGGTTTCTAGCTATTCATTTGTTATTAGACACCAGTTTGGACAATGTAATGTGTAGTCCAGTTAGTTTTTACTTTTTATTATTTTACTGTCTTTATGTACAGTTTTCTGTTTATTCTCAAATCATCTGTTAATGTTACATATGTTTATTACATCGTCAGTGATTTCACCTGCACATTACACAGTTTATTTGCATGGCAGACACGTATGCCTTTTTTAAATTTCAGCTTTTTCTATAAGGTTCATTAGAAAAGTTATCTGACGTTTGTATGGAACATCTATACTGGCCAATAATAAATGATGTTTCAGTAATGGAATTACAGAAGATAACTCAGTGACCTAATGCATATAATTAGATAGCAGTAATTATCTAAGGAATCACCTACATAATCAGAAATCATAAACAGATATGACATTTGATCAAAAGCAAAATTAATAAGATATCTAACAGAAAAAAATCTCCCTTTACTTTGAAACATTATACTAATTATAAAAAGAAGTCTACATTAAAATAAAACACAGAAATCATTTACTTTTCCTTACTGAATCTTTTCTCAAAATATGCATAATGTTTGTCTGGAAGATTGAAATGAATAATGAGATAGTTTTAATTATATAAGAAAACCAAAAGCAAAAATATTGAATGCAACAAGTGATCCATAAGCAATGAAGTGATCACCCCACCATAGGACATAGTAAATATAATTTCAGAATAACTTATACAAACCTCACAATAAGCAAATAAATATATAGGAGTTCTATAGAGTCAAGGGAAGATGTTTTTTATATTATACAGGCACCATAGTTGTATCCATTAACCCATTTAAAAATTCATATTCCATAAAACAAGGCAACACATCTGGTAGCTTCTATCAAAATCAGGAAATACCTAACTAAACATCAATAATGTTAAACAAATGCTAGTATATGGACACATCCATGAGCTGTCATGAAAGACTGCAGTAGTGTCATTTCACAAAAGGGAGGTGACTCACATCAGACCTAAAGACTTTTAGACACATCACCTTGACCAGTACTCTATGCACATTCTTGGGAACAGTCACAATGGTGTAATTCAAAATAATTCAGGGGGTCTACTTCCCTTAAACATAGAACAGTATGGGTTTGTTAAGAGGAGAGATATGCCTTTTAACTTTTGTGGCATTATTTGAGGAGGTAACATTAGCACTTGATGAAGGGATGACAGTGCCTACTGCATATGAGGTTTGGTAACAAACCAATTTGTCTAGGGACGTCTTCAAGTGGGACTAGATAAATATAGTAGCAGGAATTAAGAGGATGGGGGGAGGATAGGGTTAAATGGAAATGAGGGATGAGTGGGAGGAAATGAGGTAAGGGTAGGGAGGGGCTTAAAGGGTTTAGGCAAGTATAACTGGTGTAGGAATCACATTTTGGCGCGAACTTGCTCAGGCAAGGTTACATCTGAGATGACCTATAGTTAGTTTGGAAGACAGGTAGGCCTTGGGTATTGGGGGGCATGGTGGTACTGGGGGAGTACATTTTTTTATCTCTCCTGTTTCCTTGGGTGTTGTCTTTTCTCCATTGCATGTCTGGCTGTGATGGTTGTGTTGGGTTGGTAAGGTGTGGTGATTGTCCGGTATTGTTTGTTTAACTTTGGAGGTTCTGAGGGCTTTGTGGCCTTTTCAGAGGCTTTATGGTAATAGTGGCTTTTGGTTGCTTTTGTGGGCTTCAGGCTTTGCAGAGGCATCTCTTGTGGGGACAGGCTGCTGTTCATTCGTTGATGGTAGGATGGACAGTTTGGTTGGCGAATCATTGGTGGAAGGTCGGTGGTGGTTGTGTGGCAGTGAATGTGTTTTGTTTGTTTTCTCTTTTGACGTGTTTGCCGCTGCTTGCATGGATTGTAGGCAAAATGTATTTGTTTGTTTTTCTCATCATGTTTTGGCTGGCAGAAGCAGGTTTTTGGGGCTATGGGAAGCCCACTTGTGGTTGCCGTTGGTCGCACATGCACATAGCACGATTAGGGCTGTAGGAAACTTGACTACTTTTACTGCTTCTTGCGAGGTTGTAGGCAAAGTTTGCATTTTGCACCTTTGTCCTCCCAGTTGGCAGGCATTTGTGTTGACGGGTTTCTGCTGTCGGATGGGGGGAGCAGTGTGGGGGTGGAGGGTCCAGGGACTGCCGGTCTGTAGCTGTACAGATTTCCGAAGGGTGTTCGGATTTTTGCTTCGTGTTTGGTCCGTTTCTTGAGGAGTTGTGGTTTCTGGCAAATCATTGAGGGTGGGGGTCAGAAAAAGGTGACAGTAATTGAGTTTCGGACTTTGTACCCTTCTAGGGTGATTAGCTTATGGTCAGATCTGATCAACGAGGAGTTGACTTCAGGTGTGGAACACCGGTCACTCATGTTGGTAATGTCCAATCTGGTGGTCCCATGTTCTCTAACTATGTAGGCAAACACTGGAACATGCTTCCCTCTGAACTCCTATCCCTGACCTCTATAACACTTTTTAAACAGAAACTAAAACTTTTTCTCAGTACTCATTGGTTATGCCCTTGTACTAACCCTGACTAACTGTCTTTCTTCTTTCTTCGATTTCCTATGTGCTCTCTGCATCTAATATTATTATGTTCTAACTAATGACATCCTCTTGCTGTCTCCTATAAACCTTGTATTTCACTGTATCACATGGTACATTTGTATAAATAAACATCTTTTTTATCCTATTTTTTTTCTGTTTCTATAAGTAAACAACTGTTTTGTATTTTATTTTTGCTTTTCATATCTCCTCATCATGAGCTATGTACTCTTGTAATGACAACTGCATCAAGCCTATACGGCTGTAACTGTTCAGAACTTTTCAACTACTTTATACTTCTCTGAATTGTGACACCTTTTCATTATACATATTGTGTTTGTGTTGGAGCTTTTCTCCCCGGGCCTCTACTGAAAATGGATTTGTATTCCAGTTAGACTAGCCCGGTCAACAAATTTAAAATAAAATAAAAATAAAATAAAATAATGACTAGGTCTAGGATATTGTTGCCCCTGGTGGGGGTGTAGATAAGTTGATCCAGGGCATTGGAACTTATGAATTCCAGAAAGCGCTGAGTGAAGGAGTTGGTACATGAGTAGTTTTCCCAGTTAATGGTGGGGTAGTTAAAATCACCCAATATTAGGGTGTTTGGTTGAACCCTAATATTTTCCAGTATATCAAGAAAAGAGGAATGGGAATCCTGGGGCATGGTAGGGGATCTGTAGCAGGCTACAATTTGGATTGCAGTTTTGCCCAGAGTTAGTTGCACTTGGATAACCTCGGCTGCATTATGCTGAGCAACTAGCCTGGAGGTGTGGATATCCTTAATGAATATGGACATGCCTCCACCTTTGGTGTTCCGGTCCAGGTTAGATGGCTGAAAAGTGTGGTATGAGTTATAGCCTGGTAATGCAGGGGTGCTCTCTAGAGCCTTGAACCAGGTCTCAGTCACTGCACAGACATTGATGTTCTCCATTTTAAGGAGTGCCTCGAGTGAGTGCATTTTGAGATTTAGACTTCTAGCATTGAGTAGCATTACCCTCAGTTTTTGCTTGCCTGTTCCTGTTATGGCGGTGAATTTGTCATTTGAACCTTGCCTAAAAAGGCACTATAGGGACAGCAAGAGCCTTAGCCAGTATTCATAATCCCAGGGGTGACAGGTGCAGGCCATATCTGGCAAAGAATCGTGGTCTGTTGACCATGTCGTCCCAGGCAGACAGATACTCGATCCCCTTAAAATGACACCAGAAGCTTAGCCAGTTGTCGAAGTCAAATCATTCTGTCCTTGTACTGCGGTATCATTCTGGGTGATGGCAGGATGCTACTCAGGGCTAGGGTCATACCTGCCTGGGCAACAAGATCGGAGAGTTCTTCCATGTCTCTTTTCATGTTGTCCAGGGAGGTACTTCTCAGGTCATTCACACCAACATGGACAATGACAGAGTCATATTTGCACTTGTTGTGGAATGACCTGAGTGCGTGGGTTATGTGGCGGATCCTGGCACCCGACAGGCAGCAGACAGTAACCTTCTCCTTGTTTAGCCTGGTGAGTGGGACATCAGTGTGCCTGACTATAGAGTTACCTATGACTAGTGTGTTGGGTATGTTGTTTTGCCTTATGGGCTGTGGTTGAGTGGCACACTGAGTCTGTGGGCTATTTGTCATTTGGGTTGTGTTGGTGGTGGGAGGTTGCTTGCATTTCTGCTCTGGAGGTCTCTGTTGCTTGAGAAGATTATTATTGAGAGCCGCCACAAATGTTTTTGTGTTTCTCTTTGTGGATTTTGATGGTGTAGGTTTAGTGGGACTATGTGATGAGTGTGGTGTGGTGCAAGTGTTTACCTTCTTTTCTTGACTATCAAGTTCAGTCTTGGTTGGAGAGAGCTTTACTTCCAGTTTGGCTAGATAAGTGCATCTCTCACAGGTTTTAGTGTTGAGTGGTAGGAGGAGAGGGTTGTCTGTGTACATGAGGCAATTGCTATATTGCCCCAAGATGCCCAGATTCATCAGACAGACAGGAGAGAACACTTGGAGCTGACCCTTGACATGCCTGAATAAAAAAATATTTTCTTGTAGATAAGTGAGGAAAGTGAGTACAAGAGCTGTTTTTCTCTAAGCAAGTGAGGAAGGTAAGTACCAAAACTGTTTTCCTCTAGGTAATGAGGAAGGGTGAGTGCTGTAGTAATTTGTAGTTTATTTAGTGCTTACAATAAGTTCTGAACAAGTGCTGAGCATGGATAAGCAAATTCAAGTGCTAAAACTAAGAATCTGTATCTGGATCTTGTTGTAGATAGGCTACCTAGTGCTTACCACTCCCACTGATAGGTTAGAAGGCTTCCCTCCAACACAGAAAGGCTTGGGGGCACAGAAGCTTACAAACAGTCCTGGATACAGCAAAACTGTATCTGGACTAAACTAGTTACAGGGAAGGTGGGAAACAAGCGTTAATGCAGGCTTTTAAACCAGAAAGTTGAAAGAGATGGAAAAACCACCCAAATGGCCAATAAACTATAATTTCTGGGCCAGAAACCACTTTTGTGGTAGACAGGCTACCTAGTGCTTACCACTCTCACTGATAAGCTTGAAGGCTTCCCTCCAACACAGAAAGGCTTGGGGCACAGAAGCTTACAAATAGTCCTGGATACAGCAAATCTGTATCTGGACTAGACTAGTTAAAGGAAAGGTGGGAAACAAGCGCAAACAGAGGCTTTTAAACCAGAAAGTTGAAAGAGATGGAAAAACTGCCCAAACAGCCAATAAACTACAATTTCTGGGCCAGAAACCACTCTTGTGGTAGATAGGCTACCTTGTGCTTACCACTCCCACTGATAAGCTAGAAGGTTTCCCTCCAACACAGAAAGGCTTGGGGCACATTAACTTACAAACGGTCCTGGAGACAGCAAATCTGTATCTGGATTAGACTACTTACAGGAAAGGCAGAAAACAAGCTTGGAATTTATATATATATATATATATATATATATATATATATATATATTAGTTAAGTGGGTTGGCTTTCTCAAAAAGTTCTCTCTGTATTAGAATGAGCTAATGACAGTAGCAAAAACACTTTAAATGCAGTACAAGCTAGCACACGAATGTGTAGCAATATTGAGGCAAATACAGTTTAAATAAATGCAGATAAGTTAAAAATGCCAATGTCAAGCCATGTCAAGCCATGAGTAATTGCTGTGGTGTTTCTTGGGCAATGAAGTGCCCATGAGTAATGGTCACTCTCCAGCATTTAGCATTATGGGGGGAGGGTTTCTCTGTCATGCATTTGAGTTTTAGATTTCATATCCTTCCGAAAATGCATGCTAACACAATACCTGTTACTCTAGTCTCATTCTAAGTTTAAGAGCAATATTTAAAATGTGCATTTTCTTAAATATTGGCAGGATACCAGATATAATTGCAGGCAGTGGTAAAAGTATACTTGGTCCCCAAATGCTGCAGTTTTTAAAATATTGGCAGGATAACAGATGTAATTGTGGGAAGTGGTAAAATTGTGCTCGGTCCACAAAAACTGTCATTTTTCACATTATCATTGCTTTTAATGTAAACTTTGATTATGGTAAGAGTTGGGACAGGCATTGGCTGTAACAAAATTGATTGCTCATTGTGGTCATTATTTCTTTAACTTTCTTTCCCGGTTAACAAGCAATAAAGTTTCAGATAGTTCTGGTAGCACATGCAGCATCAGGTTTGATGTGAGAATTTCTGTGGTCTCCACCAAATGGCTGTGATTAGTTTAAATTGAATCTGAATCTCCATTGTTGTCGAAGGAGCAGGAAGATGGTGTGTGCATGGCCTGGTCAGACTTCATGCCATTCGGGATTTCATGCTGATGCCTACTCTGTTCCACTGGATTTAAGTTTGTAGGAGCTATTTGGAGGGTGGTTGTTTCAGGTGGACAGTAAGCTGGGTTGTGGTTTTGTCTGGCTTCTTGCTCTGGGAGGTTGGGAGGCATGCGCAGATTGGCCAGAGTTTTGCCTCATGTTTTGGTTCGTTTTCATGACGTGGTTGTCGGACAAGGTGCTGGAACATCTTTTCAGAAAGAGAGCAGCAGTGGTGTATTGGTGGCAGGCGAGTCTGGGCCATTGGATCAGGGAGGGAATGTGTTGGGGAGTGTATTAATCTTTATTTTAACTAGCAGGTGCAGTTTAATGTTAGGGGTTCACACTTACCTTGAAATGGTACAGATTTTCATGGAAAGTTCAGTTTTTCACCTCACATTTGGTTTGTCTTGTAATGAATGTGCTTTTCTGGCAATTTGCTGACTGGGCATTATGACTTAAGTTAGGAAATAATGACTGACTTCATACCCTTCAGGAAATTCATGTTAATGCAGTCCCAGGATTCACTCAATTTTCTGAGTTTGTAAGAGCAATTTTTTTTCAGCCAGATTCTTGGCAAATTTTTGAGGACTGGGGTAGCCGGGGGTGACAGACATTTGAATCTCAGACTTCATGACCCTAGTTGGATCCATGTGGATGCATAGTCTTCTGTGCCACTAACTTTTTTAAGAATTTTGGTTCTTTTAGTTATGACTTTGTCAAAAGGTTAGTGCCCAGTCTTTACATGGTACAGGAAGGGGGACAATGAAGCATTCCTTTTGCCATATGGGGTTATTGCCCAGTACAGGTTTATGTGTGTCATGGTTGTTGCCTCTGTTTTGTGTTGGCCATGCTTGTTGGGTTGCACTGTGTGGTCTTTGCATCACCAGTTATTTGTTAGCTTTTCGGAGTTTGTAAGAGGAATATGTGGGCATGTCCTTCGTGTGGGAGATTTTGTCTCACTGTTCATGTTCACTTTTACTTATGATTTAGCTCTGAGTTGTATTGCTGATGCTTTCCTTTGGTTCAGTTTTGTCTGTTGGGGTTTTGTGGGTTTATTTACATTGCTGAAGTGATCTCCAGTCTTTTGCGGCGGTGAGCTAACAAGGACATTCTAAAACATATTGGTGATGACACTAATGCTGAGTTCACCTACTCTTGAGACTGAATTGAGACAGTATACAGATGGCATAATTATGATTTCTGAAGAAGTTCTATGTGAATGAAAGTGCTTACTGGTTGTTTTTTGTTTTATTAAAGAGTGTTTATATTTTTATTGCCGTTTTGTCAATTTGGGCCAGATTCATGATGGCTTGCACGGAGTCTAAGAGTAGAGTAAGACTCCATGCAGCCATCATGTCCGACGAGCGATCCAGGAACAGCCTGTAGGGGCTTGTAAGAGAGCTCCTAAAACGGCTCTTACATGGACAGGGCTGGGACATGCAAATCACCTCAATTGCAGGCGAAAGGCATGCAAATGAGGTAGATTTGTCTGAGTAAGAGCAGTGTTATTTGCAGAAATGTACTCAGTTGACAACTGAGTGCCATTCTGCAAATAGCAAAATGGAGACGTGACAGCGCCAAATAAAGGTTGCATCCAGTGCAGGAAGCATGCCAATGGCCAAATATGTGGCCATTGGAAATGTTCCCTGATGCAAAATTAAAATACATTTTTTTTTTTACGCCGATTTCCGATGTTTAACCGTAGCACAGCGCCGCGCAAACGGGCTGCACTCTAAAAACCAGAATACTAAAAATTATAACCCACAAATGTGGATTTTATTGAAATTGTTAATGTACAATGCAAGGGAATGGCAGGCTGAAGACAACACGGCCACGGAGTAGAGGTTGTTAAGGGGGGAAGCTCAGTCTAAGACATGTAACCAAGCATTAGTAGGCAATCCTATGTAAATGAGTGTTAGGATAGTGAATCGCTAGTTTACATAGCAAATGAGCACAGTCAGTGGAGTGTAGGAGTAGGATATGGGGAGTAACAGAGTAGAAGATAAGTGACATCACGAGGGGGGTATGTTCGAAAGAAGTGAAGCTCATTGGAGCAGAGTGGCATGTGTCCGCTGTCAGTTAGACATCATGGAAAGAAGTGTGTCAACAGGTAGGCTAGGGAAAGCCAAGAAATGGAAGGTGTATACCGTGGATAACACCAAAGTTTCTTGCTGAGCGTGCATGAGTGCGTGTGCACACGTGTAAACGCGAGTAAGACAGAGTGCGCATGTGTAAGCGTGAGTGCGCGCGTTTAAGTCGGAGTAAGCATGTATAAGACTGTGTAAAGAGTTGTAAGCGTGTTTGCGCTGGTGTGCATGCGTTTTAACCCGAATAAGTAACTTGTAGTCCGTGTAAGCATGTGTGCACGCATGTTAGCTGCTGTGAGCATGTTTGCGCTTGTGTGCGCGGCGCTCCCCCCCCCCCTGAGGAAACAGAAAGGAAAAAGGAAGCACAACAAACAGTAGGAAGCTACCAGGGAGTACTAGCAGAGCTAGCAGGTGAAAACAATCAGAATCAGGCAATTACACAGGCAGCACACTAACCCAGCCCAGACAAGCACTTAAAACTCTGCCAACAACAGTCCATTATGTTTCTCACAACAGACATTGCAGTAAGCTAATAGAAGTGAAAACTGAAAAAGCTTTACTGAGACAAAGAAATGTTAGGGGCTGCCATTGCTGTTATAAGGCGACATATGCAACATGCTGAGGGTGGTGACAATGGAAATGCTGCCGGACAACCCACAGTGAGGAGACGGAGAAGAGTGTACAGGCCCAGGGTAACCTACCAGGGGCTACATGAGCTGGAGATAGTGGAGCGCTATGGAGTGGACAGAGACCTCCTGCAGCAAATTGTTGAGCTGTGCAGGCCACGCCTCACACACAGAACCAACAGAGGGGAACCCATCCCACTGGAAACCAAGGTATGTGTAGGCCTAAGAATATTAGCAACAGGTACCTTCCAGAGATCAACTGGTGATATGATGGGGATATCACAGGCATCAGCATTAAGGGTACTACACCAGTTCCTGGATGCCATGTCAGCACATGTTGGTGATCATGTATATTTCCCCAATTCCCATGAGTTATTGGCCAGCAATATGTGTCTCTTTCAGCAAATAGCGGAATATCCTTAGGTAGTGGGTGCAATAGACTGCATGCATATACGCATCAAAGCACCAGCCGGCGAGCGGGGTAGGGTCTACTTCAACCGCAAGGGCTTCCCCTCCATCAACTGCCAAGTCATGTGTGATGCCCAGGGCATAATACTGAATGTGTGTACAGGCTGTCCTGGAAGCTACCATGATTCCCATATCTGGCATCTGACGCAGCTTTACTAGACATTTGCCAATGGGGACATCCCACATGGTCACTTAGTGGGGGATGCTGGCTATGCACTGGAGCCGTGGCTGATGACACCCATCAGAAATGTACACACACCTGAACAGGAACGCCATAATGAGGCACACGCACAAACACGTAATGTAATAGAGCGTGTGTTTGGGCTGCTCAAGTCACGGTTCCGGTGACTGGACACATCTGGTGGAGCCTTGCAGTACTCACCAACTACATGTACCCAAATTGTCATGGTATGTGCTATGCTACATAATATGATCCTGCAAAAACATCTGCAGCAGGACCAGCATAGGCCTGGGCCAAACAGCCCTCCACCATTTCCAAGGCCATCACAGGCAGAGCGTGACTCGGAGGAGGAACAACCTGAGCCTACCCCAGTAGGCAGAAGGAGGCGTGCCCAGTATGCTTTGGCCTTGGCAAAGAGGCAATGCATAGCACATACACTGGCTCAGTAGGAACTCTAGAAATGATACCCCTCTCCGACTCGCACACAAAGTAAAAGGGATGCCTAAGTTGACACTACCTGCTTCCAAACATGTGCAGGGAGTGTAGTATGTGCATCCGACATAGGCAGCCCTGCAGCACCACCTAAGGCATGAATGTCATGTGTTAAGCAATATAAAGCAGTGCTAAACAGCAATTACCACCATGTAGTATATGCAAACAAAATCGCACACACCAACTAGCACAACTGTGGTCAATGTTCAGTAATATTGGGCAACGTCCAGCAATGTTGGTGAATATTGAGCAATGTCGGACAAGCCTGGTCTAAGTAGGGCATAGCTGAACAAAAGCCAACATGCTCATATTTGCTTATCAGGCCCTTAAGCAGTCTGGTCTGCTCAGTATGAAAATATAAAGCAGTGATGGGCCTCGAACCCAGGATACTGTGCACTATAGCCAAAGTACTGAACCACTAAACCATGACAGCATTGCAGTGGTCCACCTGTATGACGGAATGTTGATAAGTCTATGCAAAGCATTCCATGGAAACACTGCAGGCACAGCATAATCCTTGTTGAGTTATGACACAAAGGTGAGTCCTGCAGTGAGAACCTGACTTCCAACACACACAGTATAAATGTTAATATTGGTCATGTTCGCACACATCAGCAAATGTAGTGGACCTCAGATAGCAACATACTGAAGGTTCACACTGGGCATGCTCAAACACTTGAATAAATGAGACAAATGTCATGCAACAAAACATGTAATGTCAGAACTGGGCATGCTTACACACTTAGGCTATGTCTGAGTACAGCAGTGGGCCACGCATATCTGGCAGTTGCATGTGTTAACCCAGGAACCTGTCACTATACAGCAATCCACCCTGTGCACACAGTTATATGACAACAGACACATCTATAATATAGTGGAACCCTGACATAATCAAATATGTTCTGCAGATACTGAAGTTGTTCATGGAAACTGGTAAAGCAAAGATGATAAAGACCTGCAAACAGTATCAGCAACAAACATTGTGCATCATGAACATAAGCATAGGTTCAGAGGTCGATACTAGGCTATCTGCCTTAGGACATGTACAAACCTAGCCAGAGTGTGTTTGGCATTTGCAACCCTGTCACATTACTACACTGTGTGTGTGAATAGTAGGTCACACATGATAGCCCATGTACATTTATGCTAGTGTGCCTCTGTCTAGCAGGGACACAGAGGATATCCCAGGGGTAAATATACAATCACCCATACAGTCGTCAAGATGTCTCCAGTAGGTGGTCAGTGGGTGGCTCTGCCTATGTGAAACTGGGATTACATTCTGTAGTGAGTGGAGCCTCTGGGATAAGAATCTGTCCCTCCACAATGTCCTATTAACATCTGTGCTGAGGTATATGTCCCTGCAGTGTGCAGCTCCAAGGGAGTTGGATATCCTGAGGTGGAGCATGTCCAGTAATACTGCTTTGGGTATAGCTGTAAACAACAGGCACACATCATATCTGAGTAGGTGGTAAGCGACCGAGTAGAGCTGAAGTTACTGCATCTGAACTATACAGGGCATCTGTGTGAGTCCCTAGATCTGCTTGGTGAGGACCGTCCGTGCCCAGTACAGTTGCTGCAGGTGTCAGGTAAGGTACACCCCAAATGTGGCATTGTATCCAAGCATGGATGTGATGAGTATAGGGGCACAATGACCTCACTCGATCTAGATGTGAAACCATATGGGAAAAGGTGGCACACATAGCAGGTGTGTCCAACCACTTTGGCAATGTGAATGTTAAAGGTGACAGTACAAACAAGTGATGTCCCCAAACCCCTAACAACTCCTACCGTATGTAATGGAGTACTACCTATGTGGTAATGTGTGGGCATGTTGTTACTCCCAAAGGGGATGACTATGCAACTAATGGCATTTAGCTGTAGACCATGGCTCAGGCACCAGTCATCCATCTTTGTCAGACCCTGATTGAGTATGCATGTGGCAGCTGGAGAGTTAATAATGGCACCCAGTTTGCAGTCAAGTGCAAACATGATCAGCCATATTCCCCCTGTGATAGCCTGTACGTAAGACAAATATATACTAAACAAGAGAGATCCCAGGACCAAGCTGTGTGTGATGCCATGTGTAACTGGTGTATAGTCAGACATGGCACCTGCAATCCTCACCATGTGGGTGCTATCCCTGATCTAGGTATCAATCCATTGTGTGAGATATGTGTCCAAATTAACGCTGGTGAGCCTATGCATAATTGCCCAGTGGGTTATTGTGTTGAATGGTTTTGCAAGGTTCAGGTAAGCTGTGTGGATAGCCGTCCCTATGTCAATGGACCTGTTAGCCATTTAAAGAATACCTACAGGTTCAAGAGGCAAGATCTGGCCACAACAATGCTGAAATGAGTAGGACACAGTGTCTGTAGGTTCCCAATGTCTATGTGTAGGAGTCCTATGACAATATGCTCCATAGCTTTGCAGAACAGGCCACATAGGCTTATAGGGCAATATTTTCTGTGGTCCGTTGTGGCACCAACTCTGTGGAGCAGGACCACTGTCGCAGTACACCATTCCTTGGGTACATATCCTGTGGTAACTCCGATATTGAACAGTCATGTAATGTGAGGGTTGCGTTTGTCATGATGCTCGTGTATGATGCAGGCTGGGACACCATCTGGTCACATTGATACTGTGATGTACGCTGTGGGGAGGGCAGCACTCACCTGTTACTGTGTGATGTTAGGGAGGTTATACTCTGTTGGGATGGATAGTTGCTCCTTAGGGGGGATGGGTGGGAGACATCTGCACTGAACCTGTTTGCCAGGATGTAGGCAATACCAGTGTGTTCAGGGTAGGTTTAGTCAGTATGCAGTAACTCACAGCATATCAGTGAGTGTCCACCCAGGTTCCTGACATAACTGAAGAAGGCTGCGTGATGGTCCTACATGTCAGGTGCAATTGTCTGGTAGAAGCGGCCCTTAGAAAAGTCCATGAGTGATTGTAGCTGTTTGCTAGTACAGATCACAGATGCCTTCCCTGTCTGGGATTGTGCTCTATCATGTAGTAGCGTCCTCTTGATGTTGTACAGCTTATTAATGGCTGGGGTCTACCAGACAGGTCTCCTGCCATTGTAGTAGTGGGTCTTGTTATTTGGGAGAGCACAATCCATGCAGTCCACTAGGTGTCCATAGAATGTGTATGTAAAGGATGCAGTACTGTGAGCCGTATATGCCACTGTCTCTGAAAGATACCACCTTGCTTCTGTGAAGTGAGATGTTGGCTCATGAGAAGTTCACCAAGATTACCCAGGATGGGTGTGTGGAGGGTATATGTATGTCCTGTGAGATACATGTATGTTCTGACTTTACCAATGAGGGGTATATCGCTGGTGTGGAACATAGAGTCCCCATGTTGGTGATGAGCAGGTCCAATATGTATTCCCCCTTGTGGCTGTGCTGACTGGTTGTGCCAAAGCATATGAGTCCACAAATTGTAGTGACTGTTGGGTGAGGTTGTTGGGGCTTGAGTAGTATCCCCAGTCAATATGTGTGTATATGAAGTCACACAATATAATGGTGTCTGTGGAGACCTGCATATTCTCCATAGTTCCCACAAAAGCCGAGTGTGGTTCCTGAGTTTGGGAGTGTGTTCTGTAGCAGGCAACAAACTGAAAGGCAGTATTGCACAATGGTAGTTGTCTATGTATGGTCTGTGATGCTTTGTGCAGTGCTACTAACCTGGAGGTGTGTGTATCTGTGATGTATATGGATACTCCCCCTAGTTGTGTTGTCTGTTCCAAGTCTTGTTGTCAGACAGCATGATATGGAACATAACCTGGTAGTGCTGGTGTGCATAAGCAAGCCTGAACCAGGTGTCTGTCAGTGCACAGATATTGCTCTCCTCCATACTGAGGAGAGTCCTGAGTGGCCACAATATGAGGTTAACACAACTGTTGTTGAGCAGCATTACCCTTAGTTTCATTTAACCTGTAATGTGTATGGAAGTGGGTTTGTCTTCTGAGTCCTGCATAAAAAATGCACTCTGGTGGTAGCAAGAGCCTTAGCCAGCATACCAAAGTCCAAGGGTGACAGGTGCAAGCTGTCCATAGTGAAGCTACATGGCATGTTGAGCATGTCACCATACACTGACAGACACTGTATCCCCTATGAATGAAACAATTTTGTTAGCCAACTGTTAAATGTGATATGTGTGTCTGTATACTGTGACATCATAATTGGTGGGTGTAAGATGCTAGACAAGGTCAGGGTCATACTGGCCTGGGCTACATGATCAGAGTGTACCTCCATGTATCATGTCATGTGGTCAAGGGAGTAACGTCTGAGGTGACACACACCAGCATGGACAATGATGGTGCCAGTCTTGTACTTGCTTTGGAGTGACCTGACTGCCTGTGTTATGTGGCAGATCCTGGCACCCAACAGACAGCCCAAAGTGACTATTCCCTTGTCAGGGCTGGTGAGTGGTACATCAGTGTGTCTGAACATAAGTGTCACCTATTACAAGTCTATTAGGTGTGCTGTTTAGCCCGAAGGGCAGTGACTGTGTGGCACACAGACATTGTGAACTTAGTGATATGTGGTTATTGTAGTGGGGTAGCAGGTGTGTGTGTGTCTGCTTTGGAGGCCTCTGCTGCTTAGGTAGAGTACATTTACAGCATCCAAGTATGTCAATGTGTGCTAATGTGGTTTGAGTGCTGTTGTTAGAGGATATGTGAGACTGATATGTGGTGTGTGTGGTTACCTTCACCACCTGATATTTTTGAGTGCTGTTGCTAGAGGATATGTGAGACTGATATGTGGTGTGTGTGGTTACCTTCACCACCTGATACACTGTGCCAGTCATGGGTCGAGAGACTTCAGCTCCCTGTATGTCTATATAGGTGCATCTCACACATATATCTGAGTTTGTCGGGAGGAGGAGAGTGTTGTCTGTGTACATGAGGCAGTTGTGACATTATGTCAATATCACAATATCCACCAGCTGGACTGAAGAGTACACACAAAACCGACCCCTGGACATGCCAGGATATTATCATGACATACTCTGTAGCCTGATCACAAAGGATCAGTAGGGTGTTAAGCGTGTAAAAGAGTATAACAGGGATTAGTGCTCATGTTCGTTAGTGTGTTGTAAAGAGGAGCTGAGAAGGAGTCCAGACTGAATCATGGCACCTCCTTCAGCTATGTCATAAATATCAATGTACACACATATATGTCCTGAGTCAGGGCCAACTGTACCTGAGTGTCAATGCCGACATCATGACAGACAGGCCCATATGTACATACCCATACCCCACTGACAATAGTCCACATCATCATACCAGGAGATATCGCATGTAGAATGGATGAGCAGCTACCCCCACTGCCAAAAGCATGGCAGCAGGTGGAATACATTGATTCCCAATATGTGTCATGCACTACAGAACAAACAGATCATGCACCTGAACAATTAGCTGAGCCGCACCCCCTACACAGGATGTGGAACCGTTGAATGTGTCACAGCTACATATGGCACTCCCCACAAGTATTGGTGCACAACACACCATGGGAAGTCAAGTCCAGTACGCCTATGAGGTCTGATCTGCAAGGTCATGGAGTCCATCATAGTTGCAGTCATAAACAGAGCTATTGGAAGCTGATACACACACAACCCTACCAACTGTGGTATGTTCATGTGCGGATCATGGTTCCCAAACATGCTAGACTGTTTGCAAGGCAGCCACCCAGGACATACATCAATGAACACATCTACACATGTGTCACATAGACTTTGAATAGCCCTTTATCAACATCCCAGACACATGTAGTATCCACAAAACCAAGAAGCTGTGCATAAATATGTGTTGACATATGATGGAATGTCAATGTGTCCACAGATACATCACACAAGGTAAGGATACTGAGGTCATGTTCAAGCTGTTGACACCTGCTGACCCACATGGACCATTCCTGGAATGGCATAAAACAAAGTGTACACACATCACCATGTCCAGTGTGATTATGTCACCATCCTATAAATACAGCAGGAGAAGGGAAGCCAGCTAATAAAGCAAATAGCGTGCCGTATTAGTGCGTTTATTTCTAGTATCATAACATAGTTAGGTAGAGGTTTGAATCCTGCAAACAGTGAGTGTGTGTGTATGCAATTGTCTTTGAAAGGAGTTCCTTTTTGGAGACTGGGAAAACACACTAGAAGATGTACATTCCTCTTTGGAAAGACTGATGATGTCACCATCCTAGAAATACAGCAGGAGAAGGGAAACCAGCCAGTAAAACAAATAGCGTGCTGTGCTAATGCGTCTCTCTTTAGCACCATAGCATAGATAGGGGTTTGAATCCTGCAAACGCTGACTGTATGTGTGTAATTGTCTTTGAAAGGAGTGCTCTTTTTGGAGACTGGGAAAACACACTAGAAGATGTACATTCCTCTTTGGAAAGACTGATGATGTCACCATCCTAGAAATACAGCAGGAGAAGGGAAACCAGCCAGTAAAAGAAATAGAGTGCCGTGCTACTGCATCTTTTCATAGTATCATAACATAGATAGGTAGGGGTTTGTATCCTGCAAACGCTGACTGTGTGTGTGTGTGGGGGGGATGTGTGGATATGTTCAATTGTCTTTGAAAGGAGTGTTCTTTTTGGAGACTGGGAAAACACACTAGAAGATGTACATTCCTCTTTGGAAAGACTGATGATGTCACCATCCTAGAAATACAGCAGGAGAAGGAAAACCAGCCAGTAAAACAAATAGCGTGCCATGCTAATGCGTCTTTCTTTAATATCATAACATACGTAGGTAGTATTTTGAATCCTGCAAATGCTGACTGTGTGTGTGTGCAATCCTCTTTAAAAGGAGTGCTCTTTTTGGAGACTGGGAACACATGCTAGAAGATATACATTCCTCTTTGGAAAGACTGATGATGTCACCATCCTAGAAATACAGCAGGAGAAGGGAAGCCAGCCAGTAAAAGAAATAGCGCGCCGTGCTAATGCATCTTTCTCTAGTATGTATTAATATTAATTTATTGAAACATATAGGAACATATAAACAATACAATTAGGACTTTCTGAAAAGTGATCAGTGAATATTAGATGCTAGAACTAAATTAAGGGTTTAAATGGTTGTCATAAGATATGAATATATATAGATTTTTTCATTATTTATTAACGTAGTAAAATGAATTTTGAGACTTGCCTTTTTATACAGAATTTTAATTAGTATTTTTAAATAGAACTTTATATAGATTATGTAGGGTATTTATTTTAAATCAAATTGGTGCATTTTTTCTGTATTTATTCTGTTTTTTTAACGTTACAGATGAGTAATATATTTTTAATTGAGTAATATAACTTTAAGGGCTGCTTGTAGAAAATGGCGCCAAAAAAGTTATTTAAACACTTTGTAAATGTTAAAGCACAGTTCTGAGGAAGCCTACATTCAGTAGGTGAAAGCGCTTAACTCTGTATGCTTGCTTAGGCAAGGAAATGTTTTATCTGTCTGTATCTAATTTATATTAAAAGTTTTTTTCGGAGATTGCACTGCGTTCCCTCTGTGCACAACGTTGTTACAGGGAAGATAGCGCAGTTGTAGAATTCAACATTTTTTTGATTCTGCAGTATCATAACATAGGTAGGTAGGGGTTTGAATCTTGCTGACGGGGTGTGTGCAATTGTTTTTGAAAGGAGTGCTCTTTTTGGAGACTGAGAAAACACAATAGAAGATGTACATTCCTCTTTGGAAAGACTGATGATGTCACCATCCTAGAAATACAGCAGGAGAAGAAAAAACAGCCAGTAAAACAAATAGCGTGCCGTGCTAATGCATCTTTTTCTAGTATCATAACGTAGGTAGGGGTTTGAATCCTGCAAATGCTGACTGTGTGTGTGTGCCACTGTTGGTCAACACGGTGTGGGTTTTGCTTTTACTATGGTATGACATAGTATGATGACAACAGTAAGTGCATTGCAGACATCAGGTATCTGCGTGGCAAATATATAACTGTACATGTCCCCTCAATCAGTACATAGGTGTGAAGCCTGCATACTACATGAATACATTTGTTTCCATTGACAGGTTGTGCCACTGCTACTCAGATCGTAGGTCACATATGTATGTATGTGACATGGTCATCCACTGTTGTGTTCTGTGACCAAGGTCATCTGTGGCAAACACACCCATGACAGTTACTGAAGAGTAGTGTGAGTGAGTGTATATGGCTGGGGTATATGTCAGAGATAGTCATACACAACAAATTCTGCCAGGAATGGACAGTCTTTATAGGTGTACGACTGCCTTGTGGATATGCATTCAGGCCTCTAATGTCTGTGATACACCTTGGGATTCCACAATACCTATGGATATGTGGATACGAAGGGACACATGACATAACATGGGTCTGTATGTACACAATGGTACCCGACATACATGTTGAGGGCTACCACCGGTGTGGTACTGACGGGATACAATGTATAGTACATGAGGATGACTATGCCATAGTCGGCTTACTGCTATACAGCATATATCACACAACAGGTATCTGTCTGTATGATACCCTTGTGTAGGATATGCGTCCCATCCAGGTAATGCATTGTAGGCCATTCCATGTATTCCCAGATTTGGATGAACACATCCCTAGTGTGTCTGCATGTACCTAAGGGGGCTATACGACACACAGGTGTGGTCACAGTAATGGGTGGTGGTCATCACCACTGGTTAGTGTTATAGTGTAGCACCGGAAGGATCCAATTGATACTGGGTTCCCCACTACTGTGTGTCAATTGTCAGGACATCATCCAATAATTGCTTATAGTCATGCTGTTGAGGTTGTGTATACTACCAGACTGCAAATCATTGACTGATATTAACGGTATCACCCGCAGCATAGTGTCAATCCATGTCATACACACGTCTACCCATGTTAGTACATAACTGTAGTAGAATGCATACTGGCCATTGAAAGATGCAATGGGATGTTAATAATGTATACAACAGGGTATGCCACATGTCCCATTTGTCCACTATGCAGGTACATCCAGACAGTGTGCACCCACCATGTTCACAGATGTACACTTGCTAATCTGTACTGCACACATCACACACGTACTGTCCACTCGCTAACACATGCTGACAACACATCACACATCAGCCAAGTGGCACATGGGTGGATAATACATACTCAGACCTAACAGTGGTGTAAACAATGCTACATTGACAAACAGAGTTTTGATGCATAATGTCTGCTCAGATATACCTACAAGGATGTAGTTAGACTTCCTTGTTGACAACTTGCTATTATTGCTACACTGCTATAGTGTCACCCTGTGCATCAGCACCATGTTAGCCTGTCCCTCCGTCAATAATGCAGATGACAGGATGCGGCACAGGTATCATCATATGCACAGAGTGTTTTGTTGTTTGCCAGAGCCTGACATTGACCCATCCAATCGACATGTCTGTGTGTGTGTGTGTGTGTGTGTGTGTGTGTGTGTGTGTGTGTGTGTGTGTGTGTGGGACAACAGTACAGCATGGGCCAATGTTGATGTAATGTGTGTGTGTATGTGTGAGCCCTAGTTGTTTGCTTAATGTGTGTGTGTCTGCATGCAAACGGCTCCACCATGTGGCTGCCATATACAGTGGTTTGTGGGACAGCCACAGACTGTACCTGCTTGGCTGTACAGATCACTGTCTCCGGCCATGGACACAGTACCTGTGCCTGGCAGGGGTGCTATGGATGGTATCGGGTACCAACCCTGACTGGGTAGTGTCATCAGAGGCAGAGGTATGACGACTGGACCCATGTCCCTGCTGGGACTGGCCAGAGCCACGTGCATGTGGTCTACTGGGACGGACAATGGACAGGCCAGCCCCAGCATTGCAGGGGCTGGTACTGCCACTACAGGAGCGGCTGTGAGCTGTGGGCCATCCGCGACCACTGCCAGCTGTTGCTGTTGCTGGCATGCGTCCACGTCGACGTCACAACCATCCCGCATGGTCCTGGCTTGAGGAAGACATGTTGTGGAGGGCATCTATTGTCTCCCCCAATGTCTATCAATGACCTCGGTGTATGTCCGGATGGCACTGGCAAGGTCACGGATGCTGTCATTGATAGCAGTGTTATGTGCCCTCTGCGCCCTAAGTCCCTGCCTGGTGTACCGTTCCATACGTGCCTGAGCCTGCATTACAGCCTGGAACATAGTGGTTGTCGTAAGACCTGTGAGGGCATGCCTGCCAGGGGCAATACATCCAGTGATGCTCCCCCGAGAACCCCTGGAGCTCCGCCTATGTGGTACCATTGTGGGTCTATGGCTATGGCTGCTGTGAGGGGATGCACATGCCATGGGTACCACACTTTCCTGGTCAATGCCAACTATATGCTGTTCCTCCCCTATGGCCATTGGTGGTGAGGGATGTAGTGGCAGTATGAGTGTGCGCATAGATGGGGTTTAATGCTGTGTACTGTCGATTGGTGAACCAATGACAGACCCTGTCAAATCTCCCTGTGCCAAAATACATGTTTCATTATCACCACTATCTGTGGCAGTGGCTTCAGGTCATCTGCTGCTTTCGCCAAGCCCTACCTCAGCACCTGTGAGAGGAAGACAGGAAACACACGTTACGGTCTGCACATGCACACATGCACACATGCACACATGCACACAGGAACACATGCACACATGCACACATGAACACAGGAACACATGCACACAAGAACACATGCACACTCCTCACTACAGCAGATATACACACACACAACAGAAATACAAATCATACTCAATACTGGTTGAAGGTGGGTGACAGTATCACAAGGCAAACAGTCACGCACACGTGTCAGCATGCAGAATAAGTGTTGCTCAAGTCCATGCAGTGTGAGTGTAGACAGCCATAGTTAATGACAGTGTACATGGTTGTGGTGCATGTGTGTACATGTTCAGTGATTGCCTACACCCTGGAACACAATGTGTACAAGGACACGACATTTCTGTGCAAGTATTATAAGTTCTGCAATGTCCTGTGCACCATCACACACAGGTATACATACCATGGCTGCATGTGTTATCTGTGTGTCACATGGATTTCCATGTCTGATTGCAGTGTCTGTGTCTGTAGCAGATAATTGTGGACACAGGTGTAGCACATGCATGCTATGTACACACATGGGATGGGTGGTGCATGTATACGTGATGGGATACCAATCCTGGACATGGCCATTGTAACAGTATGGGGTGTAGTACCATTAGCCATCATCATCATGCATCATGTGGTCAATGAAGGCCACTAAAGTGTGCTAGACCACCGCCTAGCAAGCTGTACCTGAACCGCAGTGCCGTGGCTAAGTTCACAATTACACAGCCATGTTGCACAAGGGTGTGTGAGGTGTCCAATAGGGAGCATTGCCTAACATGACTGTGTTATGTGTTGAGGAGTGTTGCACAGCCCCATGCTAGGTCCCTATCCCTCAGGTATGGTATGTGTAGTGTGTGGATGCCATGTGGGATACTGAAGTGTGACCTGCCAGCGGGTGTCCGGCTACACTATGTGTAGCATGTTGAGGTGTACTCCGTATGACAAACGTGTTATGTTGTGTACATGTGTGTCAACTATGCCTATCCAATGTGCAGTACAGTGTTGCCACATTTGTGTCTGATGCTCTGTGCATTGCATGTGAATGAGGCAGCTACTGACATTACTGAGATGTTTCACATCTCACAGCAAACATGCACAGCTTGCATTATGTGTAGGTGTGTTATGTGTACATGGCCTACACCTCACCTATGACATGCACAGTTCAATACCAAGTTTAAAGTGTTAACACACTCACCAGCATGTAACGTCTGCCCTGCTGTCACACCAGAGGGACCTGCAAGAATATGACACAGTTTGTTAGTGGCCACACCTGTGGCATTGCTACTGTGAGTGTGCTAAACTACAGTAGAACAAAAGGCATAGGTGTACAGATACTATTCAAATTATCAGTATTGCACATAATAGGCAGCACAACTGCTAAACACAGTACACATCTCACACATGCATAATCTAATGATACAGGTAACAGTAGTCTACAGCTAGGGCATGTTACCTGCATGCTCCATGTCACTATGTTGGGTGGCTCCGGCCTCCATGATGACACATGTGTGATGTTGTTGTTGCTGTAGGCCAGGGGCCACCACACTTAGCAGCACTTCCTCCACTCTGGTGAGGGGGGGGATGTATGGCTACCCCACCACCTGTGGCAAGCTGTTGTCTGTGGATATCAGACGCACGCCGCCAGACATGTCTGATTAAATCACTGCAGTGATGGCATACCTGCTCATATGTCCGGTTATGCATGCCTATGTCATTTACCCGACGAACAAGTTCTTGCCACAGTGCAGTACGCTCCTGCTGGTGCTGGCTGGCCCTTGAAAACAGCAGGGTATAGTGCTGTACCAGGCTGTGGTGGATTTCCTGTTCCTCTGCAGCTGTGTAGCAGGGGTTCCTGTGATGAGCCATTAGCCTGGAAGACAAGTAAATGATATGTGTGAGCAAGTCATGTGGCACACTTAACATTATACAGTACAGATATCAGTTAACTGCCATATATAGCATCTGTTCATCTGTCAGAGGATACACACATTCAGTACCACATATCAGTGCTCAGCCCACAACTGGCTGACAGTGCCTGCCACACTCCATATGACACACCAGTATACACCAGTACTCGGCTCACTGTTTGGGATCCAATGCACAGCCTTGCCGGGGGGAGTACATATCAAGCCGATGCATGCAGCTATATGTCATCCATTGCAATGAATGTGAAGTACAGTTACAGTATAACCAGTAACCCACCATAGTCGTTGATGCCATACCCCTACCTAACATATGTGCACAGTTGTTAATATAGCTGGCATACTGCTGCAACAGAGTATACATGTTGCTAGGTACACACGCAAACCCTGCATCACACATGTGATTGCAGATATGGTACAGGCATCATTGCACACACATCAGACATTCATACCATACACAAATGTATGCTAACACAGATGAGCATTTGCTATATACCTTACAGTACGGTGTGCCCCTACTTACAGATAACTATGCTTGAGGAATGTAATCTGTGCAGACTGCAGGAAACACACAAGACAGTGTTACCAGGGAATGTGAACATACACCATACTGTGCTGTTTACGCCTACAGATTCAGGTGGTACAACAGTTCTAATGTCGGATGGAGTTACCAGCAGTACCACTTACTGTGCACACATGTATTGCGTCAGCCTATGATGGGACACCACAGTCGTACACAAGGACCTACGTCACAACATATACCATCCTACTATGTCTGCATCCCAATAACTGACACATCTTTCTCTGGCCTCACACGTAGGACACAAACGACCATGACGGAAACAACCTCACTCCTAGCTATCACACCGTCACAGACCTTGCACAAATTCACTGTCACACTCATTCCACCTCACATAGCTGGTATTGCACTGTATAAATGTCTGTGTGCATTGTGTCATAAGTAGGTAATATGCTATTATCACTGGGGCCTACAGCAGCCTAGCCATATGCTACCCTGGCCTATGACACACATGTAATTAGATTTCACTTCCTCCTGTCAACCGGATACACAGAGGTGATTCCCAGGGCGTGTTACCTATCCCCCAGACAATCATCAGGGGTATGTCTGACATCTGCTACTGAGGAGCCTTGTTTGTTCATGCTGGGTGGTTTATTCCAGAGTATGGCATATTTGCCAATAGGAGGCTATCCCTCCGGCATGTGCTGTTTAGTGATGTTGCATGCACTAGAGAGGTGTTGACATGGTGGTTGTCTGACTGCTATGGATGTGGCATGCCTCTGTATGTTTGGCAGAGGTAACCTCTGGGTGGCCGGTATACAACGCACTGTAGCTGTGGTTATGTGAGTCAGTCTGCATAGGGTATGTGTACCAGGGCAGTATTACCCTTTGTGAGGTATGTCTGTGGACTTTCCATTTGCTGTAGTTGTCATGTGAGGTACATACCACATGGGGCATTGTGATGAGTACAGGGGAACACTGACCTATATTTCCGTACATGACACATTGTTTGTGATTACACGTACCACGTAGACAGATTACAAGACTAGTGTGGCACTGTGAATATCAAAGGGGAGGCTACTATCCACCTGTGTCCCATGTTCCCTTCTGACACCTTCAGTGTTAGTCAGGCAACCACCTATCTGGTAGTTAGTGGGTAAAGTGTTTTGGAATGGGGTATGGCACTGCAGTATCAGCACTGGTGTTCAGTCCATGCCTTGGTCACCAGGCACCTGTTGCAATACGCCTGACCTGTGTCTCCCTCTCTATATATATATATATATATATATATATATATATATATATATATATATGAATATTTATATACATATACATTTATATATCACTCTATATATACATATCTATATATATCTATATATATATATATATATATATATATATATATATATATATATATATATATATATATATATATATATATATATATATATATATATATATCTACATATCTATATATATCCATAGATATCTATATATATCTGTATATATCTCTATATACATCTATATATGTATATATCTATATATATCTATATATGTATATATCTATATATCTACATATCTATATATCAATATATATCTATATATGTATATATGCATATATCTATATATATATACATATATATATATATATATATATATATATATATATATACATATATATATCACATATATATATATATATATATATATATATATATATATATATATATATATATATATATATATATATATATATATATATATATATATATATATATATATATATATGTATATATATATATGTATATATATATATATATATATATATATATATATATATACACACATACTTGTAAACAGCCACTGCTGTACATATACATGCACATATATGCAGATATACTGGCCACCTTTCATGGTGGGAATATCAATTATGGAACAGTGATTATGTAATATTATTGCACAGTGTTGTGCAGAATGCATTTCGCTATCTTCAGGCCATATAGCCGTAGCAGACCTCACTAGCTGTAACTCAATCCCACAGCATTTAACCACCACATGACATATACCTGCACTGCTTGCTGTTTTCAATGCCACACACTACAACCTACATAGATATGTGCACATAGCAACCTTCAAATACATATATATGTCCAGCCTTCACTAACAGTTGCAGTATGTCCCTTGCCCTATGCACATCTGCATATACATATAGATACGGACTGCTACCACATAAGTAGTGTTCACAGAATGTAGAGTACCCTTCAGACACATCATTCAGATGCCAGCAAATACATCTGTGTTACATACCTTACCTTTGTATGTCTCACCTCAGTCTGTTGTACCTGTTGATGTTTTATTTTTATTTATTTAGGTCGGTGTCCTCCACTGCCTCTGTTTGTTTTAATTTTTGTTTTGGTTGGTCGGTGTCTCCAACCTCCTCTGTTTTTTTTTTTTTTGATTTGGTCTCTCCAACTGTTTGTCTGTCTGTCTGTCTCTCTCGCTTGCTCTCTCTCTCTCTCTCTCCAATTGCTGCAATGATATTATTGCATGTGTGGACAGCAAGTACAAGCTGCTTTTGTAGGTATCTGCACATGTGCATGTGATGGCCTCTGCACCAATTGGTGCCCACCATTTAGTAATTGCATGCAGCCTGCTGTGTGGTAATTGCAGTTCTCACTGTGATTTCAGGACATTGCTATAAAATGATAGGTTAGGTAGGCGTAGGCCTTTCAGTTTTGCAAGGTGGGGACCATGCTTGTTTGCTGTGGACACTGTTGTGTCAGTCAGAAGGTTGGTATATGTCTCATATCTGAAGCTGGGTTGTAGCCAGTGAAATGCATGTTGTACTAAAACCTGACTGTTGCTTCTTCAAGTACACTCTTCTCAGTGTGTAAGTTTACTCACACCTCCTAATGCTAACACTGGATACATGGGAGTATGTACTTTCTTTTGGAATTAGGGAATTAACTGGCATACAAAAGTAGTTATTGCAATGTATTCCTATGGCTTTCCTATTTTCCCTTTACATCCAGTCCTTGTAATGCATGTCATATTTCTTCATTGCAATGTATTCCTATGGCTTTCCTATTTTCCCTTTACATGCACTCCTTGTAATGCATGTTATATTTCTTTCAGCACCATGTTATTGTATATATGCTGTGGCTTAGTGGTACATCATTCAGACTGGTGAGTCCAAGTTGTGGGGTTTGAGACTGACAAGGGTATTTTATTTTGCTGCTGAGCAATACAAGGGCCTTGTCATACAGAGTGACAAAGGCACTTTGAAGCAGTTGTAAGCGGGTTTGCGTGACGCTTAGCGATGCTTAGCTACGCTTAGCTCAGCTTATTGTATTTTAGCAATACTAAGCTAAGCTTAGCTTAGCTCATTTTATGTTAGCAATAGTAAGCTAAGCTTGGCGGAACTTATCATATCTTAGTAATGCTAAGCTAGGCGCACACATGCGCACACTGGTGCAAACCCGCTTACTACTGTTTACAAGTGCTCACTCCCACTAACCCCCGCACACATGTATTTGACAGAAAAGTAAATGGGGAGATAGGAATGTGGTGATAAAGGGTGCTCAAAGAGGGGAAGACAGTAGGGAAAATAGCTTGAGATGTACACGATGGGTGTGGAGAAGGTCCATAGCTGCCCATTTCTTTACCAGCAACAGCTGTGCATATGCAATACATTAGGTGGGATATTTGAAACCTTCCACCCCTGAGAGAGTGGTGAGGACATCTAAGTATGTTGTACTACCAATTATGAATATCAGGCACATGCACTGTTTGTGAACAGCTATACTGTCATTAGTACGTTACTCACATCTGAACAGTTTGTGGTTTGTGTTGGCATTAGCTCAGTCTGCTCAGGATGACTGGACATATTTCTGTACTGTGTATGCCTACCTACACCCTTGGTTGTGCCTGACTACACGGGTATATAGTACCTTTGGGTAGGGGTGCAGAACTGCAGTGTGCATTACTTATTATCGTGTGACGTTTATCTTGCTGAACATGCAGAGTTGCTGTGTACCTGCAAGTCTATGAAGGCTTGTAGTCTGTCTGAGTAGCTCCCACCTGTGGACATATCCAGATGGTAGACATAAGTCAGCCTAGTATTCTTTGACTGTGCACCACAGCAGTCTTTTCAGCACCTGAACAATGGCATTGTCACAGGTGGTTGCTAGCAGTACATGGCTACATCTTTTGCTATTTCTGTGTTGTACTTCTACATAAGGGCATGCTTGTGAAATTCATGCTACGGCTATTTGCAGAGTGTGTAACAGCAGACAAGCTGATATGCCTGTGTGTTTCTGACTTTTCCAGGCCTCAGATACTCTCATGTATATATTTGAACAGCCTCAGAGAAAGGTACATATAAATGGGATACACCTGTGATATAGTTCTGACATTTTTCAGTTCAGACTTTGGGTGATTCAGAGCATTTCTATTACTACACCTTTTCTGACGTGCAAGCAGTGTCTACTCTCACTTATTGACATTTGTTATGAAGTGAGATTCAACACCTTTCTGCCTACTGTTAGTACATTTCACAGGGAGTCAGTGGGGCACAGCTAACGTTTGTTTACTAATCAGGGTCATCACTGTAGAGCAGTCACTGTTGGGAGGTCTAGCCTGTGAACTATGCTAATATGCCAGTGTGTATCCTGCTCTGATACTGTGTGGGGTTTGCAAGCTGCTACTGTAACCTTATTCCCTACTAGAATGGCTGGTTCTCTTTTCACAGTCATGTCATGCAATTCAACAACACCTGCTGGTTAAGGCCCACAGAACAAGATTTGTGTTATGCCATTCCTATTTTCCCTTTACATTCACTCATGGTAATGCATGTTAAATTGCTTTCAGCACCAAGCTATTGTATATCTGCTCTGGCTCAGTGGTAATTCATGCAGTCTAGTGTGTCCAAGGTCCGGGGTTTGAGACTGACAGGGGTATTTTATTTTGCTGATGAGCAGACTACAGGCCTTGTCATACAAAGTGACTAAGGCACTTTTAAGCAGTTGTAAGTGGGTTTGCGCAAGTTTGCATGATGCTTAGCTACGCTTATCTACGCTTAGCTAAGCGCACACAAGTGCACACCCACTGACTACTGCTTAATAGTGCTTACTCCCGCTAACATCCATGCTAATTTCTTTTAAAGAAAAGAAAATGGGAAAATAGGAAAGTGGTGAAAAAGGGGGGCACAAAGAGGGTAGGACAGTAGGAAAACAAGCTCGGTATGTGCAGGAAGGATGTAGGGAAGGCCCATAGCTGCCCAATCCTTTACCAGCAACAGCTGTGCATATGTTAGAAATTTAGAGTGAGATTTGAAACCTTCCACCCCTGAGAGAGGAGTGAGGACAACAAAGTATGTTGTACAGCCAATTGTAATTATCAGTTTACATGTCCAGCAGACGTGTGCAAAATGGGCAGCTATGTATGGGGCGTAATTTTTTTGCGGGTACAGATTGCCCTTTTTTTTCAGGTAAGAGTGGAATGTGAGGTAAAGGAAGTAGGAATATTGGGGGAGGTGGGTTGGGGAGGTTAACAGACAAAACAAACAAGACGCATACAGGGGTGGAGTATGACACTTGTGGTGGGTAAACACAATTGACGGGGATGGATGTTTGGATATCGCAAGCCCATGAGCCCAAAGATGGCAACAGTGGAACTCAGATCCTCACCCATGGGCAGTTACCACTGTGCCTTCACAGCCCAGGCCGAGGCTGTGCTGGGGGCTGGATAGGAGGGGCAGGCACACCCGTGAGTTGCGCCACTCTCGCCTCAAGCTGGCGTAGGGGATCAGTCACAGAACACCTGATCTCACTATGCACCACAGACCGGACCCTTTGGAGGGTGAGTGGAGGCTCTCCTCCAGCCACGCTTGCAGGGGGGGCGAGCCCCATCCCCTGCAGCGCTTCCACCCGAAGGTGGCACAGGGCCACCGGAGGAGGAGGTCCCGGGCTGGGCACTGGTGCCAGGTGCAATCACCAGCTGAGGTGGGAGAGGTGGGTCCGCTGGGACCCGCCTTCCCAGTTGTCCTATGTTTAGCAGCATTTAATGGTATTTTGGGTTAGTAACAAACAACACCATTCCAAATTAGTTGTAACAGCATGCATTAGTATTCCCATTAACCAAACACACATGAATTCCAAATGTTGAACAGCAAGCATAACACATGCATATTTAGAACAACAGTGGACATTCCAACAGCATGCAGGGTTGATTGGTGGCAACAGACCATCAGGTTTGGATATGTGAACAGGGCACATGCATCAACGTACATGCAGATATGTATAAACCAACAGGACAAATGTCCATAGGAATTAATTGTGAATACACATACCCAGTTTGGTGTGGAATGGCATCATTTGTGAACATAACATAGGGTGGTAAAATATTACATTAACAACTTAAAATACCTATACGTATACTGTACATTCCTACTAGATGCAGATATATATCCCTTACATGTATTAGTACAGTTCCCTGTATGTAACCTTAGAAATGTTGGTGATGGAGATGTTACTGCTACATTAATATACATTCCATTTGTATTCATATATGTTCATATCTGGCTATGTTCAGGTGAAGTATCCTGCTACATTTGAACAGTTACGTACAGTTCTAGCAATACACTGACATTTGTGGGATCACAAGCACAAGCTGCTCATGTCCCAGATTAACATGCACATACTGTACATGAAACAGTTGAGGACTATAAATATTCTTCTGAGATACTGGCATTCCCATCAGCCAGTTTATATGGGCCTAGACAACTGTGGCTGTTCAGCATTTCATACAACCATACTATCTCCATAATGCAAGGGTACAACAACATATCCAAATTGTGGGACGGACACAGTCCAGGTTCTGTACTTTATTAAAAATATTTCACTCTTTGGTAGTTGCTGTCTCATTCATTTCATTATGTAGTGCATGCAGTATACCTTTATTCCAGACTTCTTACACCTTTATTGGTAGCTTCAAACTCTTTCTCACACTCTCTCACTTATTTTATATTTACATTTCAGGATGGTACTTAATTCCAGGCTTTATTAACATTTATTACTGGGTTACAACAATCCTTTCCAGCTGACTCACTTATTTCATATGACAGCATATACAAGGATGTATTCAAGACTTGTCTGTCCTTTATTGATGGATTAGAGCACTCATTTTCAGGCTGAAGCAGTTATCTGATATTACAATACAGGTGGAAACTCTATTTGAGACTTGTTTACTCTTTATTAATGGATTACAATACTCTTTTTCAGGCTGCATCACTTATCTGATCTTAGAATACTAACAGAAGCTTTATTCTAGGCTTATTTGACCTTTATTACTGGGTTACAACACTGAACTCTTTTACAGGCTGTCTCATTTATATTCTATAATAATACCAGCTGAATAATTACTAACCTGCCTGGTGGCGCAGCCTTAACAGCCTATCAGCATAGGCTTGCCGATTCGCAGAACGAACACCTGCAGCTGTAATATAAATAAAGGGATATTGGAACATACCTATCCATACTATAGGCTAGGATAGCATTTCTTACATACTTAATTGCATAGATACTTAGTGGTGGGGCATTGGGCATATGACGGGCCTCTTGGATCCATTGGTTCAGTTGGTCCCCCTTTCGATGCTTCAGGTCCGCATGGTGGTGACGGACCTGCTCACCAGTCCTGGGAATGCCTGTGGCACTGGTAAGATCATGTGGCAACTGGTTCCACGCCTCTGCCTTGTATGCACCCCATTGAACCTGGCCCTGCATGAGTCGGCCTTCATGTTGGTGGACTAGGAGCCAAACCATATATTTAGACTCCTCAATGCCCCACCTTTGCGCTCTAAAGCGATTACCCTCTCCGACGCCTGCCATCCTGACTGCAAGTGGGTACCACAATCAGTTATGGTGAGTATTCCCGCCTATGGGGCTTAAATATGCCGCATTTCCCGCACTTTTTTGTGATTGGCCATTTTTGAGAATTCTAAGCTGACTGCAGACCTGCTTAGTAATGGTTAATCTACCATTTCTATGTATATGTATGCTAATAGTGGCTGTTTCTCATAAGCTGTCATGGCTTAGTGGTTCTGTGCTTTGATTATGATGCACAGGGTCCTGGGTTCAAACCTGGTCACTCTTTTATTTTAATACTGTCTAGACAGGCTAGGGGGTGTGGCTGCGTTTAAGCAACCTAGCTCTACGTTGCTCCCCTGTGCCCTAACGGTGCCCTGGTTGGTGTGGCGCTCACGTCCACGCAAACACATTGCGCTGGGTAAAGTGTTTTTAAATGTTGGGCAACTCTATTGCACTGGGTAAAGCGCTATTATACTATGGGCGACTCTGTTTAGCTGGGTGAAGCACTATTAAACTATGGGCAACTCTGTTTAGCTGGATAAAGCGCTATTAAACTATGGGTACCTCTGTTTAGATGGATATAGTGCTATTAAACTATGGGCACCTGTGTTTAGCTGTGTAAAACATTGCTTAACGGCAGGCTATTATATCTCTGGGTCTTTTAAAAATATATATTTTGTTCGCTGATACATTGGCCATGTCACTGCTTTTTATAAAATTTTAATCATATTTGTCTGGTATTATTTCAAATACTGATTTAAAACATAAATAAGAAGGTGGGCTCGAACTGTGAATGCCTTCTCTTTGTGCATACGCTCTACCATTATGCTATTGCTATTTGGATTAATTTGCATAAGTAGTTCTTATATGCTCTTCAATGTCACAATTGCTAACTGTGGTTAAGCAATGGGCACACCCACGCAAACAAGCACAAATATGGGCAGCTATATCGTGGATTTAAAAACAAATTTAAATTCTTTCCGTTTTATAACTCTGATGGGGGTTTACAGTGTCAGGGAGTGTGGTGTTGGGTGCAAGTACATTTGAGTGGACTTGTTCTTGTCTGTTGACATTATGCTTTTTAAAACATTGCAGGGGCGTGGACTTTTAGACTGCTCGGCAGTCGGACATGGCCCCTGCTTGCCTGCTCAGTCCGTGTAAGAGTTATGGATGAGTCAGCGTGCCCTCATGAATGTTCATGGCATGCTGATGTCATACCATTCAACTGCAGCCTCCGAGTAAGACATATTAAGTCTTACATGGAGGTTTTGTGAATCCGGCCCTTTGTTTTTCATAATTATGAAGTGCGTGTCTCACTCAGGTAAAGGATTTGATGCCCATCTTGGTGGAGGTCATGGGGGGGATTGCAGAGCCTGCATGGATGTAAGGGCTGAATGGGTAAGCACAATGCTTTTGATATTGTCCCTGCTGGGTTATTTATGAAGAGATAATGCACTTCATTCTGCCACTACTTTCTCTGACAGGTTAAGGAGCAAGGTGAGCGGTAGCAGGAGGATGCCCAATGTGTTCATGTAGAAGTTTTGGTTTGTGTGTGCAGAGTGTTTACAGTTTTCCTTTTCTTTCAAGATGGGGAAGCATGGAGTGGTCATCGGTCATTGATTTGAAGAAAGTGGACATGGAATGTGATGGATGCTGCGGGTATGGCAGTTCCAACTGCTGATGTGGTGGGCAATGAGGTCACAGGTGGGAAAAGCAGCATGCGCATCTGTCAGTGACCTGAAGGAAGTGGGGTAAAAGGTGATGTAGGCTGTTACAGGTGAGGTCCCGGTTGCTAGAATGGTGCGCCATGAAATCATAAATGGAAGAGTGCAGAGTGTGCAACACTCAGTGGCCCAGAGGAAGGGGATTTGAAAAGCTATGGATTCTGCTGGGGTGGAGGTCTGGTTGCTGGAGTGGTAAACAGTAAGGTCAGAAGTTATCTTATTTTCATCAGTACTCATGATGACACACCTGGTGTAGGGGCAAGTGGGGAGGTGGTCTGTTGGGGCAGGGTAAAGCAGGCTTGGGGATTGTTTATGGGGGTCTGGGGTTCCCACTGGTGGGGGTGGAGTCACAACATTCACAGGATCATTGGATATTGCTAGGCTAATGACTCTCAGGTGGTTACAACTTAGCATAGGGGCCGTCTTTGCAGATGGTGGTACTTCTATAGGGGTTTTGGCTGTTGGAGTGATATATAATGAGGCCAGAGATGGAGTCAGTGCAGACTTCGCATCGGTTGTGGTCCAAAGGAGTTGGTCTTATCAGGTGATGGATCTGCTGCAAAGGGGTTATGGCTGCTGGAGTCTCATGGAGGGAGGTCACAGGCAGTGATACACCTTATCTCCTTATTGTAAAGTTTTCATGTAAAGCTTGGGGGCTTGTTTGCAGTAGGACATGGCTTTTCTCTTGCCAGTATCACTTAGTTACAAGGGACGGGGTTTGTTTGTGGGTGGCATGTAGTTGGTACCCTCAAAATATGTGGGTAGGTATATGGATGTACAGGTGATAGATGAGGAAGGCATGTTGGGTATTTGCAGCAGCCTCATTTTGTTATGTGGGCAATAGATGTGATTTCTTTGAGGAGAGGACATTATTGAATCTGAGAGTGCGGGGGTCAATTTGTAGGACTACTTTCTTACAATGAAGGTAATGCTTCTGAAGTTACAGTGGGGTAGGAATGGGGGATAAGTAGGTTATTAAGTTTGACTGCTACTCTGTTCTTGGGCTGATAGGAAGGGGTGTGTTATAGGTGCAATTTAACAATAGGTATGATTTGTTGTAATACTGCAGGTATGAGTGCTGGTGGGTAGGAACTAGCAGTTTCAGGGGCTAGGTTGAATATGTACGATTAAGCAGGGCATGTTTGTTTCCTAACAAATGTTTAGGGTTTGTTTTGTTATTGGTTGTGAAGGTGACATGTCGAAAGGAAACCTTTAAATGGCAAATCCAAGGGTAATTATTGGATTAAGGATGTTAAGCTTTGGTAGATGCATTGGATTGTTCATGGGGATTTGCATTGGTTAACAATATGGTAGGAGGATTAGGTGGGGCTTTACTGTTGGGGGGATTGGTTTGTGGTTGATCCGTCACCATGGTAGGATGACTGAAGGAGGGATATGAGACTTTGATAGTGGTTCCATCTAGCAGGCATCATAGTTCAGCAGGAGCAGCTGGGGGGATTAGGGTCCATTTTTACTTGGTTAATATGGCAATGGTATGGGTTTTTGGGCTGCTATCTATGGTGTGTTAGGTTAGAAGGAATAGATGCGTGTTACAGGAGTCTTATGGTGGGGATGTTGTGAGTTGGGTCAAAATGAGGATTTGCCTGTGATTGCTACAGTTGTAGGAGTGTTAATAAATGGCAACTGAAGTGAGTGGTGGTACGGTGCTTCATAAATACGCGAGTGGAGATATGGACGCTGCTTACTGGTCGGGATGAGCAGGGTCACACTGTCCTATTTTAATGTTCCATAGATGTTATCCTCACCTGTGTCATGTGTTGGTTTTAATTAATAAATATTTGTTAACAATCATGTTTATGGAAGTTTAATAAAGATCGTCAAATGTCATTCAGTGTGATGAGTTTATTGAAGTGGACCAGGACAAATATTCTTCTTATAAGTCATTCAACATTTTTTCATAAAACAGAATAAATTCCAAATCTAAAGCACCCAATGTCAATCCCTACAAAATTCAATGGGATAAACATTGGTTAAGCAAAAAGACATATCAGTTTAGGATACTGTGTACCTGTCTATCCCAAAACAGGGTTACCAGTTGTGCCTCACAGGGCTAAAAGTGGAAAATGAGCTGTGGGTAACCAAATGTGCTGATTACTTCAAACTGAGTTAACACTATTACTTCAATAAAGTTGTCAAGGTTTTCCAAGCTGTTGTAGAAAAATACATGCCTGTTGTTATGACATAAAATATAGCATCATGAAACTTGGCAAAAAGGACATAAATTATGACTAAAAATAAATTGTCAAAGAATAAAAAAAAACAACATCATTAAACATCTAGTGACAATAGTTAACAACAGTATAAACTTTGACCAGTGTTGTTAAAGTTAGAACAATGTATTATTTATTTGCAGTTTGTTTACCAGGTGAACCCTGCTAGGCTTTACCCTTTTTAGATGGGACCCCTGATAGGTCAAAGACAGGTCAAAGTAATTGTACCATGCAATTAAATAGATATACAAACTAAACAGATTATGATATTACAGTCATGTACACTTATGTGAAAATCTAATTACAAATATGCAATTGGAAGAATTATATATAATACCAGGTAAGATACAATGGTAAATGTGAGGAAAATGAAGAAGAGATTTAGCAGTGTTGGCACAGAATAAACATAAGTGAGGAATTAAGAGCATAAATAGGTACAAAATTTGGGAAAAAAAGAAGAAAAAATAGGTAATTAACTTTCCAATGTTTACTTAGCATTCTATGTTAGATTTAGAGTCAATAAATTAGTAGCTTATAAGATTAAAAATGTATTAGTGAAAAAGGTAAAGGAAAATGTAAGGGAGAAATTAACAAAGATATTAATATGTAACATGTCTGCTGATGAGTGTTCAAGGTACTCGGTGAAACCACATTTTGTCCAAGTTGGATAGCCATTAACATGAGTTTTGCATGAATTTGTAAAGGTGTGGACATTGGAAAAATCACATAATTCTTGTGGGAATTAATTTGATTTAGTGAGTAAGGAGAGAGTGGGAGCTTGATTCCCTGTTGTGGACTTAGTCTTCTTAAATAGTCTAAGAATTCTGTGTGTTTTATTTTTTAATAGTATTGACAAGGGTGTAGAACATTTGCAATTGTACATTTTGTGAAAAGAGGTGAGGCAGATGCATAGATTTTTGTTGGTGTAAGCCATCCGTCCTAGCTTGTGTAACATGTCACTTGCATACTCTCTAGGTGTTGTGCAGCAAACCGGGCAGTTTTATAATACTTGGATTTTAACTTTTTGTAGACTTTATTGAGACTACATAAAGCTGCAAAGCCATAAAGTGACTTAGGGAAGAGCAATGATTCTACCAGGTTCCTTTTCATAGTTGGTGTCAGAAAATGTTTTATTCAATACAAAGTTCCCAGTCTTTTGTGCATTTATACAGCACATCTAATTCTAAAAGGCATGATAGTCACTTGACAAAGATCATTATACCATTTTGCCTGACTGAGCAAGCTAATTTCTAAAATACAGTGTTGCATTTTGTCACCTTCAAACAAAACACATGAAAAAACGTGAAAAGGCATAAGAATGTATCAGCAGAAAAATCATAATTTTGTAAAACGTGAACCACCTGGAAAGGCTGAAAGATTTCAGCAGCTGTCATTATATTCATTTTTGCTCACTTTTGCCTTATGTCTGGAATGGACTGTTGGGAAGACAACAACAGATTGGAGAACTTAATACTAACAAAATAAATAAATTAATTAATTAAAAAATTGACAGAAAAATTACACAACACCCAAAACAGCCATAGCTACAGGATTATAAATGCACATATGTATATTTATATCTATCTACGTATAAAATACACACACACACACACACACACACACACACACACACACACACACACACACACACACACACACACACACACACACACACACACACACAAAAAACTGTTTCCCTTCAATATAATTAAGATTATTTATTGCAGGGGAAGTTTTTGTGTGATGATTTATGCGTATATGTGCTATAGATATACTGACACATATAAACATATAAACTATGAAGTAGAAATTATAAACAGATACAAAATATTTTTATGGGGGATAAGTTCCCTATACCACCATACAGGAAGCTGTGTCCTTCACATTCTCGATATTTAATTATTCTTAAGACTGTAGACTGTCAGGGGAGCAGTTGTCAGTTTTATAGCTATACGAATGAACAGAAGCACAACATACAACTACTATAGTTGGTTTCCTCAGCAGTACCACCATGGCATGAAGTAAAAGTTTACTTTTAGTTTGTTTTATTCTTCCACTAGCATCTGCGCTGAAGTTTCACATTAGGGATAGAGCTATTCTCAAGTTTGCAACCATAGTACCAGTTTCAGTATTATGGTCTACTGTAAACAACCTTGCATGATGAAAATGTCTTTTACAAACCATGATTATATGGTGTAAAATAAGAGATTCTTCTTGAAATCCACTGTCAAGTGTTATGTACCATTTGGGATATCTGTCCTAGGTGAGCTGCTAAAGTCATACCAAAAGGTGCAGTCTCCACTTTATTACTTAGCTTGAATTATCACTCAACATCAGGTAGCATATGATATTAGCTACTGTCAGATCCTGGGTTCAGAGAACACAGATGTGTTTGTTGCCTTTCAAAAACTAACACAATAATCAATCTACCTTGTGAGAAGTGTCATGTATTAGCAATGCAGTTGTTGAAAATTCAAAGAAAGCACCGGCTAAGCAGAAATCAGTGCTTGTTTTATTTATCAAGATGGAGTACTATTGAAGGCAACCAAATTACCCTTTTACAGTTTGGAAAATATAAGACAAAGGAAGATACACAAGTTATAGCAGTTTCCATTAGTATGTGCACTATGCCAGTAATACAAAAACAAAACCATTTTCCAAGTTTCTGA